>NW_024737042.1:17191948-17228432 GCF_018991925.1 Homarus americanus
TCCTTTTTAGTGTATTTTGTTTGATGACTCTTGCCTTGGTCGACCATCTTGCCTTGGTCGACCATCTTTCCTTGGTCGACTATAGACATGGAGGGGCACGTTAGGGGTAGTGTAGATACAGCCACACTGAGTACTGAGCATCAGGTACACAAGGAGTCAGTATGGCCGGCACTGTATTCGGCCTCTGATTTCTCCCAAATGTAACGTTAGGTACTAATTCCCAGCTGGGTCGAGTAGAGGTACCCAGGATGCGATCCAGCTACCCCTAGTACGGGAAGCGAGTGCTGTAAACACTTGGCCACTTCTGGAGTATAACTGACCTAAATATAATAATAATCCAAAAAATAACACAAACTCACTAGAATGAAATCCACTGCATTAGAGATTTACCTAAAATGTGATATGTTGATCAGTGGTAAGAAGATTATGTTACAGTTAGGTGATAAATTTAACACATAAAAGGATATAACACTCGCGTCTCTCTCCTTCCCTAGAGTAACTTACCAGCACCAGTCCTCTCACTTGTTCCAGCAACGTAATTCCAATGGAGTGTTTCTCCATGACTTGCTTGTCTCATTTGATTGTTGTGTTGTGCCTGACTTCTTCGTGTTGTTTATCAGAACCTCATCTTGATAAATCACTCTGACCTTGCCTAAAGAGCTTATCAAATAAGAACACCCGAGTGTCTTTTCCACTTCACTCATTCTTCTCTCCTTCACTTCTTTCTTCCCTCTTCACGTAGCAATTTACTGTTTGTTTATTTGTCCTTCTTCCTCCTCGTCCTCATTTTCCTTCTTCTTCCACTCCCACTTCACCACCACCTATGATGCACATCAGCTTTTCCACCCCCTACCCCATGTCTCCACCTCCTCCCCACGGCTCCACCTTCCCCCGCCTCTTCCACATCATCCACCTCCCCTTAATTCCAAGGCAGAAAAGCAGGAGGAGGAGATGGTGATGGAAGGGCTTCAAGTACCGTGCCTCCGGGGCCGTCCTTAAGAGCTGCCCGAGTGTCACCTGGTGGCGGGTAATTAACCTCTTCGCTCCCTGGAGTTTTGTTCCTGCACGTTCTGGCATCACTGTAAGAGCTGGTGGCCGCCCACACGTTCTGGCATCACTGTAAGGGCTGGTTGCCGCCCACACCTTCTGGCATCACTGTAAGGGCTGGTGGCCGCCCACACGCTCTGTCATCACTGTAAGGGCTGGTGGCCGCCCACACGTTCTGTCATCACTGTAAGGGCTGGTGGCCGCCCACACGTTCTGGCATCACTGTAAGGGCTGGTGGCCGCCCACACGTTCTGGCATCACTGTAAGGGCTGGTGGCCGCCCACACGTTCTGGCATCACTGTAAGGGCTGGTGGCCGCCCACACGTTGTGACATAACTGTAAGGGCTGGTGGCCGCCCACACGTTCTGGCATTACTGTAAGGGCTGGTGGCCGCCCACACGTTCTGGTATCACTGTAAGTAATGGTGGCCGCCATCACGCGAGTCATCGCTACGGAGAATAAGAAAGATGTAAAATTGAACGTGATATCAAGCAGAGGACTGGCCTGGGTGTGTTTAGGTACTGTTAATACACTGCATGGGAAACGAAAGACAGGTAAAGAGATTGACTAACTGAACACTAAATGGTAGGAGCGTGAGAAAGCCCGAGGGGAACAGAAAAAAAAAATAGAGCGAGGTAGGTTCTCTAGTGTAGAGATGGAGGATGGACGTTCAGGAGTCCGTGGTCGGTGGGACAACTTGGCGTCATGACTTTGAAAGTTTGACTTACTGTTAGTGTATGATGGTGATGTGTTGTAGTAAATGATGTTAACCAAGTAGACCGCTAGGGGCTACGTTATGAATGGGAGCATCTTAGAACAAATACCGAAAAGACAGTTACTGTAGATTAATGATAACAGTGAATGTAGAATTAACTCTTGTTTTCCTCAGGATTTCAGCTGTAATGGGAAAAAATATTACATTACCAGAGAAAATGTATATATTTATACATAAGTACAGCACGTTTGTATATAAAGTCACATTAACATCTGTTTTTCCCTCGTGAATCACCATAACATAATAGTCTAAATTTGCTAAAAGGAACGTAATGAAACATAATACTGGACGAACACGTAATTCCGCTCCCAGGAATTACATATGTGAGTGAGGGTAAGCGAGTGTCTGTGTGTGTAAAATTAATTTCTTTTTTGCCCTTTCCTCGCGTTGCTTTCATGTGTTGGGGAAGATTATACTGTATGTTGGAGTCTACGGCAATGTCTGTTGAAGGAAGTTTGTTTTTTGTTGTTTATGTAGAAGAAAAGAATGAGTGTGTGTGTGTGTGTGTGTGTGTGTGTGCTTAAGTGTATAAAATAACTGCTGAATTACGCTTGGTATATATCGTGCATATTTTCACCACTCGTTCATTTTTACATATAAATTCTCCCCAGAGACAACAATTGTATAAAAAATACCCAAACACAGCTACGTGTACATGTGTGACCCACAGTAATTAATTAGCTTGGTATCTTACATTACTCTTACTGTCCTCATAAAAAAAATATATAAAAAATAGAAAATTATTACTACTGCAATTGCTTCGCCCAATACTACTCGTATTTTCAGATTACTTCTGCTGCTACTAGTAACTTACTTCTGGTGATAATAGTAAAATATATCATTATTAATATTATTATTATTATTATTATTATTATTATTATTATTATTATTATTATTATTATTATTATTATTATTATTATTATTATTATTATTATTATTATTATTATTATTATTATTATTATCATTATCATTATTATTATTATTATTATTATTATTATTATTATTATTATTATTATTATTATTATTATTATTATTGTGTTAATGACAATAATAACAAAGATAATGTGAACAAAAGAATATTGATAATGTAAAAAATAACAACAATCAAGGTCATACAATAACAGCTATATTATTACACCAGTAAATGTATCAGACAAGACATTAGCTGTTGACGTTCTAGGGACGCTTCCAGATTATGTAGAGTGTAATTAAAGGCGCGTCCACACTCGGTTATATGTTATATAGCAATGTTACTAGCAAGTTATTGAAAATATTATATAACAGAATGTTATCTAACAATGACGTCCACACTAAGTAAATGTTATGAACACTAGTCTGAGTCTCACCTCTCAGCTGACTGGAGCAAACTGAAAGGATGGACAAAAGGATACGAACAACCTGTGTCTAGAAGTAATTATGTAACATCCTTTAATCTTCCCGCTTTCAAACGGATAACAGCTAACATGT
The DNA here is from genome assembly GCF_018991925.1 of Homarus americanus. Classification (NCBI taxonomy): domain Eukaryota; kingdom Metazoa; phylum Arthropoda; class Malacostraca; order Decapoda; family Nephropidae; genus Homarus; species Homarus americanus. Next base: position 17,195,238 of record NW_024737042.1, read on the forward strand.
TATAGACCTTGATTTTTTGTGATATAATATGAAATTTCTCTAAATACTCAAAAACATATTACATAACATTGTTAATAACACGTGTTATATTGTGCATGTGGACGCCCCTTAACTGTGTTCAATGTTTATAATGTATCAGTGATAAAATATTTACGGTGATTTTTTTTTTGTTACGGGAATTAGCCCACCCGGGCACAGGTCAAACGACCCACAACGGAACCTGGGGGGCGAAAAAAAAAAGAACGGAAAGAAATTGAAAATATAGAAAAAAGGGTTATACTGTATTAATCTACACCACGAAGATGCCGGAAAACCATCTTTTTAAAGTGAGACAGATTGTAAGAGCATGTAAACACAGAAGAAGGCAGAGCATTCCACAGTTTGGCTGTGTGAGGAAAGAAGGAGGTACTATAACGGGTTATTCTCGTGTGACCGACATCCACAGAGAAATGGTGGGCACCGCGGGCAAGACGTGTGCTACGAACCCACGGCCTTGCCGGCGGTACACAGGATGCCAAATCCACTGAACATTGCCCGTTAAAGTACCTGTAAAAGAGAGAGAGTGAAGCAACATTGCGGCGAAGAGAAAGGGGAGAGAGATTGTCGACTAAAGGAGGAGAGTTAATAAGACGAAATGCCTTTGATTCCACCCTATCTAATAGTTGGACAGAAGAAGAGCCACCCCAGATATGAGAGCAGTACTCCAAGTTAGGACGAATGAATCCCTTATATACTTGGAGCAACTGCTCAGGAGTGAAGTAGCTGCGGCATCTGTACAGCATTCCCAACTTTCGGGAGGCAGCTTTAGTTATACTAAGGATGTGTGATTTCCAGGACATATTGGAGGAAATGGTGAGGCCTAACATATTTATTTCAGAATTTGGGAGGATGATAGCGTCCTGAAATGTAATTGGTGGGAGATCGTCTACTTTACAAAGTGTAATTGGTAAATATTGAGTTTTGTTACTATTGAACTTAACCAAGTTTGTATCTCCCCATTCAGAGATGCTGCACAGATCCGCGTTGATAGAAGTAATGATATCAGTTCTAGAAACAGATCTAGTTTGAGAGTTAGGAGGAAGGGGAAAATGTGAGGAAGAGTGAAGAGTAGAATCATCGGCGTAAGAATGGATAGAATTAGTTGTAGTGTGAAATAAATCATTGATAAAAAGAAGAAAGAGAGTTGGTGAAAGAACAGAACCCTGTGGGACGCCACTATTGGTAGAGAAAGAGCGAGAAATCGATCCCTCGACAACAACTGCCATGGATCGATTCTCAAGGAAGCTAGAGATGAGAGAACAAAGTGGGGGAGAGAAACCAAAAGAGGAAGTTTAGATTGCAAAACTTGCCATACCCTGTCAAATGCTTTGGAGATGTCGAGGGCCACGACAAAAGTTTCCCATAATCCCAAGAGGATACTGAACAAATATATATATATATATATATATATATATATATATATATATATATATATATATATATATATATATATATATATATATATATATATATATATATATATATATATATATATATATATATATATATATATATTTAATAATATATATATATTTGTTATATATATATATATATATATATATATATATATATATATATATATATATATATATATATATATATATATATATATATATATATATATATATATATATATATATATATATATATATATATATATATGCAAGTGTAGTGATGGGTTGTCAGACCACAGCTTACATCTCAGAAACAGTCCAGACTTGACCCGACATTAGGGGGGTCAAGTGTAAGGGTAAACCTCGCTGCTGCCCAAGGGTTACAAATCAACCAGGCTCCCCTCCCATGTCACACGGCCCCAACAAATATGTAAGACACACAGTGAGCAAAGGAGCCACCTGCGGCCCTTCCCCAATTTACACAAACAACCTACAGTACATCCCAGACGAGGCCCAGACCTACCCTCACATTAATCAGGTAAAATATAACCCTCGAGCCCAAGTCAAAGGGCCACAAATCAACCAGAACCTCTCATATCACACGGCCCCACCAACGATGTTAACAGACAGGCATTCATCTGAAGATTTCTCCTGAATATACAACAACTTATAGTCTCAGAAAAAGTCCAGACCTGACCCTACATTAGCGAGGGCAAATGTAAAGAGACCCTTCGCCGCCCCCCCCCGATCAGCTCAACCTGACGGCTCGCCTCCCAATATATAGGACGTCCTAGTCCTCCCTCTGGGCAGAGAGAGCGAGAGAGTGTGTCTTGCAACCAGGAAGGGCCAGCTTCTAATGTCCCCAGTCCCGCTCGTAGCCCTCCCTCAGGGGAGTGGCGAGAGGGAGTCAGAGAGAGAGACACACAGGGATCGGAGGAGGAGGTCCACCACAGCCCAGTCCCGCTCACGGGAGGAGAGTCACGCAAGACTTCCCTCCCCGACTTCCCTCCGGTGCCCAGCTAAGCAGTCTCCCATAGAGACACCCCAGGATCACCTGCTAGACCTTCCCTAGGTCAAGTGAGTTTTCGTCAGAGCTTTCCATGGGATGAGTTACTTATGTGGGAAGTGTATTCATTTCATGTTCGTTTCCGAGAATCAGAGTGTCTAGTAACGTAATATGATGTCCTAGTAACGTAAATATAATGTCCTAGTAACTTCAATAGAAGGTGTTATTAATGTGTCCATGTCATTGTCGTAATTAATAAACAGTTGTAACGAAGCCGTGTTTGAGAAGTCGTCCTTAAGAACGTAATACATGTTTATTGACATATAAGATAAGATAAGTGTAAGTCCAATTCAAATAATTATGACGGCCACGCTACCAAAGTCTTCCTCGCTTTACATTCTCTTACTATCAATATTCTACTTATATGTAACCTTCTTCTTGTGAGATTTGTCTCATTATACAAGTAAATATATACTGTATATATATATATATATATATATATATATATATATATATATATATATATATATATATATATATATATATATATATATATATATATATATATATATATATATATATATATATATATATATATATATATATATATATATATATATAAATATATATATATATATATATATATATATATATATATATATATATATATATATATATATATATATATATATATATATATATATATATATATATATATAATGATCAAAACAGTTGTTCTATAAGTCAGGAGAAAAATAAATGGAGTCTCACATTGCTGTTGTTTATCCTCCATTGTGTTGGTGTAGCTGTGTTCCGCCACCAGTGTCCGGCCATTAAGATGACGTTTATAGCCCGGCTGCTGTATCGTCCATAGTACACTTGGGTAGAGTTATAGAAGGAGTCGTCTGTAGGTTATGTGAGTCATTGATTATTTTTCAGGGGTTAGTCTCTCTCTCTCTCTCACATACACCTCTTTCATAAGCGGTTGTCATCTTATGCACAATGCCGATTTATCTTTTTCCAAGCTCAATTTCTTCATAGTTGTCCTGTACAAAACACTCCCACAACAAAAACTAACACGACTCTCTCTCTCTCTACACACGCGAGCTTAGCACGAGACACCCCCCCCCCCCCCTTTCCATCGTCCTCCTCCCTGTGAAAATAATCATATTATGCCGTATTATCAAACTCGCCCGAGCTCTTAGGTAGACCAAAATATCCCCCCCTCCCCTGCCGTCCACGTTTCAAGGCAGGATGTCAACCCATTCTGCAGTTATCGTGTTCCAATACGGGATACGTCACTGTGACGACGATTTGCGCGATTTCGGAACTAAGCCTTGAAGTTCTTTCTCATACGTGGGAAGAGGAGAATTCCATCGTCTGTATAAACAAAAATAATGTTCAGTAGATACAGGAATAGAATTAAGACAAATTAGTTAGGGACTCACTACCAACCTGGCTCTCTGTGGTGATGTCAATGAATTATTTGACAAAATCCTACCTAATCTGCTGGATTTTTGTCTAAAGGTCCGGTGAAACTATATCCTTAAGGAAGTCTTCAAACGGTATCTTATCATAAAGAGGAAATAATATTTGCAGTAAGATTTTGTCAACTGTCACCACTGTAGGAAACTACCACTGCCCGCCTCCCTGACACACTCATCCCGTCTCGAATCCATCGATAATTAATCTATTGTGGTTGTTGAGTTACTCATTGGTATGTACAACCTATTTTTCAAGAAGTCAATTGGATATAAAATAGAATCTCATTCAACACTGTGGCGTCCAGGTTCGAGATTCAGAAAAGTTCACACGATGAATATTCCTCGCAAAGGAGAATGTAACAATACACTTAACTGGTTGACTTAAGCTAAAGCACAAATATAACGCGGAGAAAATAGCAACAGAATTATACCCAGGCTTTACCTTAACTAGATACGTTCATTTAGCATAAGTTAGGTGACAGAATTAATGGAGAGAATGTTTCAGGGAAGGTTTTGTATGTTAATTCTGTCTCCTAACTGCTGCTCGGGAATTGTATCCAGTTGATGTTAATTTGGGTGTTAGTTTTGTGTTTTAACTCTAGTCAACCAGTTAGGGTAAATTCCTTATCTTCATTTACGAGGAATAATTATCGTAAGAATGTTTGTGAATCTGTGTATTGTAAATATTGTCCATATTTGTTTATAGAAAATAGCTTTGACAAAAATCCATGCTAAGATTAAACAGATTTTTCCACAAACTGAAAAAAGGAAATAATAATGAAGTAAAAGCGATGACAAAGAATTATAGTAAGTAGTTGCGCTAACCTTCACTTGAGAAAAAAATCCCTCGCGAGGAAAAATATTCGTCAGTGAAGGCAGGAAAGGTGGATATTTAGACTAGCTAAACACACCGAAAAATACAAATATTCACAATAATACGAGGAACAAATGTCTCCTTTTTAATAAATTGTTTTTCCACCAAATTTCCATCAAAAAGTTTAAATAAATGAAAGATTCTTCCCCCCCCGCCCCCCCCCCCAAAAAAAAAATTATGGTAATCTTGACTACTATGAAGATAAGTTTAAGTAATTGATTACACTTGATATAATATGTCGAAGTTAAAATCGGCATAAACGGGACTCAGGGAGCATAAACTAAGAATCTGGGCGGTGAGAAATACATCAGTAACATTACGTAAAAAAACACAGAAAACAGAACAATATTAATATTAACAGCAGTAACATCAACACCTTCAAAGACTACATACATACATACATACTTCCATACATACATACATACATACATACATACATACAGGAACACAACGATATACGAGAACAACAATATGACAGCCGTAAGAGAAGTTAGTTTAGCAATGAAATTAACAGTAGCGGGTCTGAGGGAATGAACTTAATAATGCGGTTAAGATGAGGAACGAGGAGGGGGAGGAGGAGAAAAGGAGGGGGAGGAGGAGGAGGAGGAGGAGGAGGTATAAACGAAATTACCAGCGAAGGCTTTTCCCTCCAACGGCCTGTATATAATTAGCCTGAGAGGCGTGGATGGTGTAGTAGGAAGGAGCTTGTGGACAGTTGGAGTGTGTGGATAGTTTGAAGAATGTGGATAATTGGAGTGTATGGATAGAGGGAGCTTGTGGATAGTTGGAAGGGTGTCGATAAATGGAAGTTTGTGGATAGTAGAAAGCGTGTGGATAGTTAGGAGTTTGTGGGTAGCTAGAAGTGCGTGGTGACAGTTGGAAGTGTGTGGATAGTTAGAAGTGTGCAATTAGTTGGAAGCGTACGTATAGTTAAAAGTGTGTGGGTAGTAGGGGGAATTTATAATAAGAAGGTTGTGGATAGAAGAACATTAGTGTGTGGATAGTAAGTAATAAGTGATGTAGAAGTGTGTTGATTCATTATGAATGATGAACAATGGATATTAGTAATTGTATACACTGTGTATTAAGATTGGTTTCTAGAATCGGACATTATCACAAAGTTGTATAGTCGGATAAAGGGAATTGTTGATAGTAAGACTGTGTGGATAGAATAAACTATTTGGATCCCTGATAATTTTATGGATAGTTCTCGTAAAAACTGTGTAGTTAATAGTTATTGTGTGGATAGGAAATCATGTGGATATTATAACTGCGGATAGTAGATTATTGTGTGGATATCGTAGGTGTCGATAGTAGACAGGAAGATGTGTATATACCAAATGCATTAGGTTGAGAAATTCTGTGGATAATGTAGTCAGGATTGCTTGATTGAATTGCGTGGATAAAACTGTATGAATTGCGTGGATAATGCTGTGGGACTTATTATGGTATATTACGGTAGGGACTGTGTGGATGGTAAAGAACTGACAGAAAGAATGAGTGGATCATAGACAGTACAGTATATATTAAGTGGTCAGCAGACAGTTGGATTTGTGTGGAGGCTGGAAAAAAATCGATAGGTGGGTAGCAGGACTTTCTTGCCGACAGTAGGGATGGGATGGCTAGTGGATAGTAAGATCTGACTAAGTGGTGAGAAGTGTGTGGGCAACAATATGTGGATGGTGGAGTTGTGGAAACTATGTGGACAACAATATGTGGATGGTGGAGTTGTGGGAACTGTGCGGATAGCAATATGTGAATGATGGAGTAGTGGGAACTGTGTGGATATGTGGATGATGTAGTGGGAACTCTGTGGATAGCAATATGTGGATGGTGGAGTAGTGGGAACTGTGTGGACAGCAATATGTGGATGGTGGAGTGACAGAGAGAGAGAGAGAGGTTTAAGAGGACATGGTGTAGTCAGCAGGGTGTTGTGAGTGATGTGTGTGTGTGTTGAGGCACTAACAAGGATGGATGGTGTCCTTGTTGTGACACCAGCACCCTCACCCTCCTCTCGGTGGGGCCTGAACACTACCAATATGATTATAAGTGTAACACGATAACGGCAGCAACTATAATACCATGCACAAAGATATTAACACTTTGCATCGGTCTAACACGTATACATGACATTTCAACACACTGCACAAAACCATTTTCGAAACGCTTCCATAGTATACACCTAACCCCCCCCCCCTTTTTATTCTCAATACGTCTGCTAAACGTTCACTATAACAGGACCACAATACGTCCACAACATGGTTATAATACGTCCACTACATGTCCAATTTACGTGCACACAAAAATCCATAAAACGTACATGATATTTCTGCAGTAAGTCCACAAAACGTACACAACACGCTCAGTTTACACACGCGGACCATCATTGCCAGTGAGGGGTTTTGGACGCCATGTCTTCTGTCTTGTCACCGACCGTTTGCACTCCCTGTTGTCATCATCTGCTTGTGAACTGCCCACATCAACACTTACCTACAGCAAAAAAAAAAATACAGTTCTTTTCTAGCATAAACAAAAAGATTGTACGTCCAAATACACAAACGCCCTCAACAGCAATAAATCTCTCGCATCACAACACCGGGTCACGGGTCACCCAGTGTACAGTAAATTCTAGTCATGTCAACAATACGTCAACAGCATCGCTGCTTATCCGACGTCAAGGTTCGTAGGCGACGGAACGACCAGGTAAAAACATGAAATATTACACACACACACACACACAGTGAATTTTGTGACACACAATAGAGGGGACCTCATAGCAGTAAGGCGAGGTGACCGACGCTAACTACTGGTTTAGGGCGGGAGAGAGACGCTCTCAGCTATATAGTATGTTGCTGTGTGAGACTCTTAGAGAGCTAAACATAAGCAATAATGGCTACTCAAGAGTAATAAGACTCGTTGAAGTATCTTCAGTGTTTGCAAATGAAATCTAAAATCCTTCATAGAAAACAATTTAGCTGTTGGTAAGGGTGTTGCTCTTGTTTTTTATTACCCTCTATATTTGTGGATGGGTGGTGATAATAAAGCAGAGGTAAATTATGTTTAATTATCAGTGACAAACAATTTCCTCCATACGAAGACTATAAATATAGATAATAACCACACACTCTGGTGCTATAATTTTCACAGCTATATGAGGTCACCCCTTCAATTTAAGACAATAATACAGGCACATAAATCTCCCTCGTTCATAAAACATTTTACGCAGTAATTATAGTTGATAAGCTGCTTGTGCCTGACTGACCTTTTAGCCTAGCTTAAGCTCGTTGTAAATTGCCATTATTGCTCAAAGTCTTTGGTGTTAGAGCTTGTACTTTTAATGGAGAGAGTAGCGCGTCTGAGTCAGGCATGTTCTTGCTGGGTGCCGTCACTCCTTGTCACGTGATCTACAGCAAACTGAGGTCGTCACTATATATAGTAGAACACACGCACACACCTCTTCCTGCTGTGGTAGAGGGTAACCAGACAGACGCTGATCTGGTGCTGAACATTAGGCTGTTGGAGGGTTGCTCCACCCCTGTAGCAGAATGTTTATTCACCATCGTTTATTGCTTAGAACGTAAATGTTAGTGTACACGGAGAGAACACAGTCCCCCACTGATATACACAGTACATAGGAATAATCATGTATAGAAATAATGCAAACAATAAATTAATAGCAGCAGTAAAAAAGTTACCGGCGCCTAATTCAGTGTGTGATTTTTATTGAATAAGAACTACAAAGTAGCTGTGTAATATAGTCGTCTTGTGCTTGGATACAACATTTTAGGTCTTGATAATATTAAATTAATAACACCACTGATGATCACGCACCTGTGTCCATCCACAGCCATACCTGCACAGTCGCATCTTCAAATACCCATAATTCAGTAAGCGTTGAGAATCGGACCCATGTTCATAGGTACTGACAAAACGTCATGGTACACCCATGACATATAAATACACTCTCTCTGTACAGTATGTCCCATATGCATGTTCACAGTTTTGAAGATAGATCTGAACTTTAGTAGTTAGGTGCGGGTGGCCTAGGGGATGGTCGTACAATATCTCCTGTCCCACCGCGAGAGGATTTTGTTTCATTAATAACCCGGGCGAAACATAAGAACATAAGAATAGAGGAAACTGCAGTGGGCCTATTGGCCCATACTCGGCAGCCCGTTTATATCCAATCCCTATCGCTCATATATCCTCCCAACCTATATTTGAAGCTACCCGGCGTGTTCGGGTTAATGATGAAGTTCGGTAACTTGTTCTACTCCTTCACTATATTTCCAAACCAGTCATCCACTACTCTATAGCCACCTCAGCGTGTGTGTGTATAAATAATAATGGATGCTCCTCGTGATCGAGGATAACCGGCCCTAGGGCCACCTACGCGCGAATTTGTTTAAGGTGTAGAAGTTGTCGTCAACACAACAACCACACCCCAAGTTAACAAGTTGCATGACGCAGTATCAAGGAATAATCCGAGATCAGACAACTCGCCAACAGCTCTGGCTAACCATTACCTCCGAACACGATCCGCAAAACGATTAACATCTAGGTCCCCTATGACTGCTGGGTAGACAGGTATATGGCGTAAAGAAACTTGCATATAGTTTTACTCTGCCCAAGGATCGAACCCGGGTCCACTTGCTTGCAAGGCAAGAATACTGACCATTACACCATAGGTCGTCATGTATGTTCATGTATCTCATAGAAACTATATGCGAGACATTATAAAAGAAATAACTCATCATCATATTGAGGTAATTAACAGCCATTTCTCTTATGTATGAGCGTTGTCATGGTAACACGGGCGGTGAACTCAACGCTTCAGTCGCTTCTACCAACTGTAGCGCCAACAACAAGTGTTGCTCTGACTGACTATTTTTTTTTACAAATAGGGCAAAAAATTCCTAAAGCATTTACTGTATGGGTAAAATGACCAATCCCTTAACAGCATTGTTAGAGCCAGTTATCTACCGTGTTAAGTACTGCTTTTGACGCCTAATGTTTCTGCATAATCCCAGGATAATGACTTACGATGATCCTACCTGTTTCCACACCATATGAAGCACTATGATATGTGAAGACACATAGGTATGTGATATAGACTTTTTTGGAAGTTTTTATTTAAATGTTTCTCCTGTAGAACAGAGGACCTAGTGAACGGTGCTAACATTTGTCGTGTGGAGTGAACATCTCCAGGCATAACCCGGAGGAAAATATTACTATTGCAAATTAACTTTACCAAAAACTATGAACGTGAAGGTTAGAGATATGTAGTTACTGCAAGAGACAATTTCCTAGGGATTATCAACAGTCTCCCTCCTTCTTCTTAATATTAGCTGGTCTATAGTTATTGGCTTGACCTATAGCAGCACCGTAATGCCCACTACTGCCGAAAATCAGAGGTCAGACCTATGACGGGAGGGGACAGCGTGTAATCACTCTATACCTGTTGCTGGTCGTGCCGCCTTCCCATACACAGTGTCACCCGTGATAATCATTAAATATATACGAGTCACAAAAACTTCTCGTACCGGGAGTAATAGTAATAATTTTCCAGTTTCCAATTTATGTTTTGTATTATCTCTGAGGGGATCATTATCGAAGAACTCTCTCTCTCTCTCTCTCTCTCTCTCTCTCTCTCTCTCTCTCTCTCTCTCTCCCCACATAACCCCAAGGCGTCACTCACTCGAGCACCCACCAGGAGAAGCCAGGGGCACTCAGTAACCACCATACGTCGAGGCCAACACTGCCCTCCGTCACGCACACCCCCACATACCTGCCTTGATCACCCGACACTGAAACCACCCGCACTCACCGCAATCACCCGCCACTGTGAAAATTACCACTTCTGCTAACTACACCCCTTTGTTTTTTACCTCCTCCCCCCCTCCCCTCATACTACAACTTTGTACCCCTTCCTCCCCCGCCCCCCCCTCTCTGCCTCCCACCCTCCTCATCTTTGTTCCGTTTTCCCTCCCAGCCCCTCCACCCACTCCCACCACCACCTCCACCTGTAGTTCACCACCGCCAACACCACCACCACCACCACTACTACTACCACCACCACCTGTAATCCACCACTACCACCACCCACCAACTATCCTTCCATCCACTACTTCTTCCAACCACCACCACCAATCCACCCATTCACTACCTCCACCACCACCAATCCACCCATTCACTACTCCACCCACCACCACTGCCCTTCCACCCATGCCACTTTCACCAACCACCACTACCTCCACCCACTACCATCAACCACAACCACTTCCATGCACCTCCACCACCTCCACCCACAACCAACACCCACCACCACCCCACTCCACCCACCATCACCTCCACCCACCACCACCTCCACCACCACCTCCACCCACCTCCACCACCTCCACCCACAACCAACACCCACCACCACCTCCACTCCACCCACCTCCACCACCACCTCCACCCCCACCACCACCACCTCCACCACCACCTCCACCCACCACCACCACCTCCACCCACCACCACCTTCCATCACCACCTCCACCCACCACCACCACCTCCACCCACCACCACCTTCCATCACCTTCCTCAGCCAGGTAACGGAAGCTATTAATCATAATATGTGACCACCTTGCTTCCACCCCTTGTCTAGTGCTACCTGAACCACGCCCGTCCCCCACGCCCCCTCCTCCCCATCCTCCACGCCATCTTTCTTCCCTGCGCCTTTGTCATCAAACTCACGTCTTCTCCCCCCCTCCCCACACCTTCCCCTCCCCACACCTTCCCCCACTCCCCCACACCTCCCACCCCCCACACACCCCCACACCTTCCCCACACCTCCCCATTCCCACACCCCACCTTCCCCACTCCCCACCTTCCCCACTCCCCCACCTTCCCCACTCCCCCACACCTTCCCCACTCCCCACACCTTCCCCACCCCCCCACCTCCCCCACTCCCCCACACCTTCCCCCCCCCCTCACCTCCCCATTGCCCCACCACCCCCATTCCCCACACCTCCCCACCCCTACCTTCCCATTTCCCCCCCACTCCCCCACCCCTCACACCTCCCCCACACCTCCCCCACTCCTCACACCTCCCCCACCTCCCCCCCACCCCCTCCCCCACTCCCACACCTCCCCCACCTCCCCCACGCCCCTACACCTCCCCATTCCCCCATACCTCCCCACACACACTAGAACCTCCCTTACCCACACTTTTCTTTTGCTCCCTCATCCCTATCTACCACGCCATTGTATCCCACTTCAAAACCCCACGCCCCCACTCCCCACACCTCCCACACTCCCCCCACACCCCCCCACTTACCCAAACCTCCCCACTTACCCACACCTCCTCCACTCCCCCACCTTCCCCACTCCCCCACCTCCCCCCTCCCCACGCCCTCCCCTATCCCTTTCCAACTTCCCTCTCCCTCCTCTCTCACCCCCTGTCGACCCCCCTCCTCTCCTCACACCTACATCTTCTTTTGGCATCTTCCTCTTCTTTTCTCGTTATTCTATTTCCCATTAACACCTCCCCTTTCCTTCCTCACCCTCCCCACCGCCCTCCTTTTTTCTGTCCTCCTTCCCCTCCATCTCCACCGTCCTCCTCCTCCTCTCTTCCACCTACCTCACTTCTCCCAGCCCCATTCCCTCCTTCCTTCACCCCTTCCCATCCCTCCCCTTCTTACCCCCCATCTTTCCTTACTCTCCTTTCCACCCCCACGCCCTCCCTCCTCCTCACCAAGCACCCCTCCCCAACTCCCTCCCTGCTCACTCATATCTCTCACCCCCTACCGCCTTACTGATGGAATAGCAAGGGTAATGGTGTGGGTAGCACCGTGGGGACACGCGGGTGGTGGTTGGTGGTAGTGGTAATGGTGGTAGTAATGGTAGTTATGGGTCAGGCCAGGTGACGCCTCCGCCCCGCCTCCCCTCACACCCATGATGACAGCCGCCCCCCGCCACCATGAATAATGTGTCAGCTCCGATATTCCTCCCCCCCTTCCCCTCTCACCCCATTCCTCCCTTCCATCCACCTCCCTCCATCTCTCCCTATCCTCTGGGTGGGAAACAGCGTCATGGATATGGATAGACAGGTGGAGTAGATGATGTGGATGATGTCAAGATGGATAGGAGTTTCCCCGTTGGATAATCGAAGCAAAATTAGATGAATTTATTAATACGAGATTGGAGAGGGAAGATGGATAGATTCACTGATACGTGGATTGACACATATTAAAAGGATAGAATTGTTGATACAAGAATAGAGAAAAGATGGATGGATAGATTTATTGTTATGTAGATAGACCTAAACACTATAGACATGTAAATATGTTTAACGATAGATGGGATGATGATATATAATACTGATGTGTGGATATATATGTAAACCGATGTACATATGTACTCTCTCTCTCTCTCTGGTGAAGACGCTGAATGTGATTATCTGTCAATATGAACCAGATGCCATACACCCGTCGCCCTGCTAGGAGGGCTCAGAACACGCTTTGAAGCCGTACAGGGAACACCCTACTCCTCTAAGACCCGAAAATACGTCAGTCCGTGTTCGGAACATTAGTGCATATATGAGATACTACCAGCACATTATTGTGTCAATTACATTATGCTAAGGGATGCTCTTAATATCCCACAAGTTATATTATCGTGCGAAGTTCACTAGGTTAAGGAATGTTATATCAACTGTTTACTGATGTTGTAATAATTGTCTTTGACAGATTTGACCGAAATATATTATCTAGTCATCGTATCTTGATCTCCTTATCCATGATTGCCTTAAGGGCGATTACATTATCTCTATAGAAGTTTCTCTAGATTGTTTATGTAATTATGATTATAATGTTTTATTGCTGATGCTTATGAAGGTGTTTTTAATTATTATTATTATTATTGTTATTATTATTGTTGTTATTGTTATTGTTATTGTTATTATTATTATTATTATTATTATTATTATTATTATTATTATTATTATTATTATTATTATTATTATTATTATTATTATTATTATTATTATTATTACTATTTATTGTTGCTGTTGTCAGTGTTCATATTATCATTTAATATTATTCTTATTAGTCATTACCATAGGCCATAGGGTATTATGATACTTCATAAGTAAGCCTAATTAGTAATTGGTTATTGTTCTATATTATACCAGCCATCACAGTCACGGTAATATGTGTGGATTCAAACTGTATCACTGTTTAATCAGTAACAAACCTCATTAATTTACCTAAACATATACGTATTACTAACTCGTATATTATTATATTATATATGTATAAACTTCTACTAGGTCCTCCTTAGTGTAACAAGAGCTACTACCCTATCATTGAATGTTCGTTGATTCATATGTAGTTTTAGATCCATCTGTTGCGAGGGTTCAGATGGAAATATTATGACCACACTAACCCCCGCCCCCCTGGTGTGTGGTGACGGTTAGCGCCATGTGTCATCGGGGGGAGGGTCTATGGTTCATGTAGTTTTTATCTTAGTTTAGTTTAAAAAAATTATTGACAAAGCTTGTAGTACAGTTTGCCTATTCTGAGTAATTCAATCAGGTCTTGACACTGAGGGTGGTATCACTTCTCACTGCCACGCAGGACAAAGGTTCATACACAAGGAAATACAACATACTCATTAACAGCTATATATATATTTAATGGCAGGTTAGGAAAATATGTAATCATTGATGATTTTAATTAATTATAATTTCTTAAATCTTTAGTAGTTAGATTTATGAACGCTTTATCCTGGTGTGCTGACCCACACTAAGATCATTTCTAGCCACGCCTCTGACTCACGCCACGCAGTCCTCATAAACTCAACTTATAACCACTAGTTATCTCTGTCGCCCCTTGTTCTATAATGACTATTTATCAAATGGAAAAAAAATCTATTGATAAGTAATATAATTATTTCGTAGAACTATAATTATTTTCTCTCCGTCTCTGCAAGTTAGGAAATGTCAGCAATATTAGTCGCTAAGTCTACATCAAAAGCCCAACATCTGATCTGAAAGTTTATAGCAACAGCTTCAGCCAACTCGGTGACATCTGACCCCGAGACCTTAATCTGTGAGAGATCTCGACCAAACACAAGCAGACTCAGGGACTTAGTTCGTGCAGGAAGTCTTCAGCTCAAGGACGAAATTTAATCTGAAAGTTTGAGAGAAATTAGAATCAAGCCTGCCCAACACACGCACGCACATGCGCATACACATACAAATACTGTATAATTCTCATAGCGTAATGGTGACGATGACTCTCTTTGCTGAAGTTATGGCTAAAACAGGTTTACCTGTCTGAGGAATAAATATCTCCTCTATACCAGATGCTACTTTCACCCGTAAAAAAGAAAATTCACGAATGTGTTGTCATATATATATATATATATATATATATATATATATATATATATATATATATATATATATATATATATATATATATATATATATATATATATATATATATATATATATACAGTCAGAAAATAAATAACCAGGTACTTGTTTCGGCGTGGAAAGTCATAGTGGAATAATACCTGGTGGAGACGTGGCCGCAGGTGTTGAGGAATACTTCTGCCACAGTCTTATTTCAACCTCGGCAGGAAAATTGCAATTCGCGAAAAAATCTGCAACAAATAATCTTGAAGAGGCGAGCTCGCTGCTGCAGAAACAAACTCCAGGAAAAAGCCGCCTTGAGCACCACCAAGTTAATGAAACGCCACCTGGGTGGGATTTCCCGGCATCAACGATGACGAAGTAGGCGAAGGTGTTCACGTGTTCCTGATTCCAAGAGCTTTTTACTTTTTCAAAAACGATCATTACGAAAGAAAATAATGATAATGACTCTTCTTCCCTACATAAGGCATTTCTTACCCAAAATACTGCAAGAGAAAATAGTAATTGTAAACGACTCCCTCTCCTTTCCTATCTTCCTCACTCTCCATCGTCTATCGCTTCACAAAACAATTGATGGGAGGTTAAAGTTGGCTCAGCAGACACAAGAAGGGTGAGAGTGTGGAGGAAGCAGTCAGCTCACCGCTCACAACATCTAGAAGAAAAGGTGCAAAGAACACACTCTTCAGAGGTGGTAATTGGACTGGGAAGACTACGGGGAAGAACTCGGAGACCTGCGAGAGATCAAACGAGAAGAGGAAGCTTAAAGAAAAAAGCGCGGAATCTAGAGAGAGAGAGAGAAAGAGAGAGGAAAAATATAAATAAGAATAAAATCTTTATTCAAGTTGAGGTGCCAAGAGAATTGAGTTTGGAAAGTTAAAAGACGAAAATGTTTTGTTTTTTTAGGGGAAGACTTTCAGTTGGATTAAAAAACAGTTGGTGTTCACTGACCAACACGACAGCGTCCAGTCTGGTTCCCTTCAATGTTTCTATTTTAGTTAGAAGTGGATATGATGACCCACATGTATACCCTCAACCGCTCCGACCATCCTACCTCACATGTAACTTCTCAGTCTGTAAGTACCATTGTGACCCCTGTACTACTCTACCTACCCGAACCTATATATGTAAACATTTGAGACGACCAGAGGATGATTTCAAGCTAAGACCTACACTTTAACTCCATACCAAACACGTCCATATGTTCCTGGTACCGAGTTCTTCTAAAATCAAATGTTCTTTTACGTTCCTAGTACCGAGTTGCTCTAATATCAAACACGTTTACATTTTTTTAAACAGTTGATACATGAGAATCACTGACAAGGTTTTAGCCTAATCACATGATAAACTTGTGTGAAGAACAATTTAGGTAAAAACTATCCATTTGAAAAGACTTCCCCAGGAGTGTTACAATAAATTATCATACAGTTCAGTACATAGTTAAGGACATTGGACATTAAAGCCACTAAAAATATAAAAATGTAGACATAGCAAATAATATTTAAGAAAAATTACATAGTAATGCACAGTAAAAATTGTAGACCTCATTTATTGACGTGCTGTGGACAGACGAGTAAGTCAGGTTCGTAGAAGAATCAGCGGAGTTGGAAGTGTCGCTCGCCATCTATGAGCGGCCATCTCTTGGGTCGTCATCTTCCCAACGTCCGGTACAGCCGCCGTAAGGAGGTTCGACAGTCGCGAAACTTTGGCCATGAAGGCCCTCTGATGCTGACTAGCTCGAGACCTCGGCACCTCCACCAGCAGGACGCTCGACAGCACAGTTGTCGTGCTCCTCTCTGCAGCTCGTACGGGCAGCCCAAGTCCCGCCAGTTGAGGCACCTCTTGGACCTGGGCCTTGTGGAACACCGTCAGGGCCGCCACATCTCTCCGGTGCTCCAGAGAATCCACGGTGGTGACGATGTCATGGGGGAGGGTGTGAGGCAGAATTCATCAGTTGCAGGGCTTGCCTCTGTATCTCGTCCAGTTTTCCAATGTGGGAAGGCTTTATCTGAGCCTTATAGAGTGTCAGGATCCATTGTGGTCAAGGAATCTAGTCACCTTCTCAGGGCGGAGACCCGAGTGAGGCCTTGCGGGCGCAGTTGTTGGAAGTGTTTGTCGAACCTCAAATGTTTGTCAAAGTCCACTCCGAGGATTGGCATGTAATCTTGGAGTGGCAGAGGCACCTCTCCAAAAAGGATTCTATCCTTCACGGGGTGGGCGGCCGTGCCGGGGAGCGGGATATCACCATCGCTTGTGCTTTCTGAAGGGCAAAATTCACCTGCCAACGTGTACCCCATCCACGGATCAGCTCCAGCTACTGATTTACTCTCTGGACTGCTTGCTGGCTATCCTGGCGGGGATAAGAGTACGATAGGGTGCAGTCATCAGTGTAGCCTGATACCACTGGCATATGTTGCAGGAGGTCGTCAATATGAACGTTCCATAAAATCGGTCCCAAAACAGATACCTGAGGAACAGACGCCTCCATTGGAAAGTTTCGGAAGGCCTGACCGTTGACGACAACCCTGAGGGTCTTTCCCTCGCAGTTAGTCTGCTAGAAGCAGGAGGTGGTTCCCCTCGATTCCCTTCGCTCGAAGCTTCTCCAGGAAACCCCTGTGCCACACCCGGTCGAAGTCCCCCGCTGTCTCGAGGGAAATCACGAGGGTGTCCAGATCATTGTCCAGCGCATCCTGCCAGTCTCTGGAGAGCAGCAGCAGCAGGTCTGAGGTGAAACCAGACTGCCGGTTAGACAGCAGATTGTGGTGATCAAAGTGGCGACTCACTTCCTCCGTGACTAGCTTCTCAAATATCTTGTTGACCACAGATAACGGTGATATGGGACGGCAGTTTTCTGGGTCCGACTTCGACCGCTTTTTATGGACAGGTACCACTCTGGCCTGCTTTCACACAATGGGCCACGTGTTTTCCAACAGGTAGGTGTTGAAGACAGTCGAAAGAGGACCAACTAGCTCGTTGGCACAGTGTCGTAAGACATACAGGCTGATGTTGTCAAGGCCAACTGCTTTTCTAACATTAACTTTTCGAATTATACGTTTGAGTTTTTTCTGAGTTACCGCCACTGTGGTCAGCTGTTCCTCACACTCTAGTTGTAGAAGTGGCGAGGTTCTATTGGGTTCCGCGACAGTCATTTTAGGGCTGAAGTCTCTACCAACAGCTCCTCCTTGTCCCTGCTGCTGGTAGCTAAAGATCCGTCCGGTTTGGTGAGAGGAGAAATTGACTCTTGTTGGCAAATCCCCTGCTTCTCCTTCACTAGCACCCACCACATCATGGAGCCCACCCCCACATCAGTCAGCTTGCGACTCATATCGGCCTCCCACCTCGTTGTGATCCACTTACTGGTGGCAGCCATGTGCCTGCAGGACGCTCGGCATGCGTATTTGTTGTGTCGGGTCGAGTTCTTTTTGTACCTCACCCACGCCTTATACTTGGTCTCTGCAGCAAGCCGTCAACGGTAACCAAACCAAGGCTGGTCCGTGGGTTTGGTGACGTACTGGCTATGTGGTACGTAAAGCTACCGTAGATCCAAGAGTCGAGTAGTGAGGGTCTTAGCCTTGTGACCTACACCACCAAAAAGAAGATTATCCCAGTCCGTGTTGTGCAGATCACGGCGCATGGAGGGCCAGTTAGCACGGTCCCATAGCCAAATGGTTCGAGTGGTGGCCTCATCATGCGCCACACCCAACATCACCTGGGACAGGACCGCGTAGTGATCTGAACTACCTACCTGTCCCAGCTGGTGGCATTGGACGGAATCATCCTGGAGGTCAAAGATGACGGGGTCCAGCATCCCTCCGTGAATGTGGGTGGGAAAATCTACGTGATCCACCAGACCCTGAACAGCCAGGGGATTGTCAAAGGAGTCCTGGACGAGATAATAATTCAAGTCCCCGCGATCATGATGTGTCGACATTTGTACCGGGTAAGGAGGTCATCCAGGTACTCCGTCAGAAAGTCGAGAGATGCGCATCCTTGCCATTGGGGGCGGAAAAAGACCACAGAGCTGGAGAGCAGCGCCACCGACGAGGACAACGGGAAAGAAAAATGCTTCCATCTACGCTGGGATGTCAGTTTCCAGGACCTGCACCAGAAGTGTTTTCTTGAAACAGACAGCCACACCTCGACCCGCCATCCCTTGACGATCTCTCCTGACCCATTGGCTGTAGACCGCCGTTTTTCCGAATGTCGGCTCCAGCAGCGTCTCCGTAACTACAATGATGTCCGCATTTTTCTTGGGCAAAATTGTGCCTGAGATCACCAATGTTGGTCCGGAGGCCCCTCACGTTGGCCGAGAGGAACGCTAAATGGTTCCGGTGGGGGTGACCTGGAGGGTCGTGAGGTAGACGAATGGTCCTGGGTAGAGCCATGATGTGTAAAGACCTTCTTGGGGCAGGGGCGGGGACACAGCCGCGTTGTGAGCTTGGGAAATGGTTGGGATGGAGTCAGACTCTAAGGCCGGGTCGGAATCAGCGATGCCCAGTAGGGGGACGTCCTTCCAAGAGAGTGTACCCAGGAAGGTAACTGTCGGTGGATCAGGCCAGGTGGGGAGTAGTTTGGAACTGGCTGTCGTGCCTCGGTTATGAGCCTGTTGAGCTTATTAAGGGTGGCTTCTGGGATGTCAGTTCATTAATTGTCTGTGAGAACCCAGTCAGGGTCTCTGATTCTAGCTAGGAGATCCTCTGTATTTTCAGAGAGAGATGAGTGCCCTTGTGACAGATCAGGGAGGTTGTGGTCCTGTACCTGTGTCACGGGCTGGTTTGTTGGTATATCGTACTCCACTGGATGAGTAAGGCCACCAAGAGTCCTTAAATTCTCTATCTGAGAGCAACAAAACTCCTGGTCAGGATGCTTACTACGTATGTGGCAGAGGTTAGGACAATGTTCCTCAGTACAGTATGTGTAAGATCTTTTCTTAGTAGTAAGTCCACACACATTGCAGTATGAGGAGGGTGCGTGGCTCTCATTATGGTGCTCACTGGCGGATGCTACACTGCCACTATCACTGGCCATGAGTGCAGCTCACAATCGACTGTGGCAGCTTGAGTTTGCGTCGCTCCACTGTAGTTAATCCGCTTTAGTGGGGTCAGGAGGAGTGTGTGCGGCGCCAGCGTCGTCCGTTATTGTGTCTGGGAGGAGTGTGGGGGAGGTATGTCAAACGATGGGAGGCTGAACGATGTTAATTCGCCCAGGGTTGAGTTCTCCCTGCAGGTCCTGCAGAGGCTGAGGCAATACCAGAGTAGAAGGGGGTAAAGGAAAAATGGAAAAGGTAGATAAATAGAGAAAAGTCAGCAAAAAAGATCGGCTCTGAACGACCGAGGCAACTGATGTAAACAACATGGCAGCGATGGCGGGTGCAACTAGTTTTACAAATATTAGCCTTTAGAGACTTATTTCGGAAATAGAAACTTCACAAAATTGTTGGATGCACCTTCATACGCTAGCTTTGTGATTAGTAAAGAAGTTGGCTGCCATAGTTACCCAGAAATGAGAGAGTATATCAGAGAACATGGAGCTGTGTGTGTGTGGCGCGTGCTCTCTCTCTCTCTCTCTCTCTTGTACTGTACCTAGTTGTTCACTTGTTCTACTCTGCCAAACACTTTTTTACGTTCCTGCTACCGAGGTTTTCCTGCTGCTACCAAAGATGGTCTTATGTTCTTGGTACTGAGTTACCCTCTTTGGATATTATCTGTGATTGAGCGAGTAGCTGACGGATTGACTGAGTGACGGATTGAGTAATTGACAAAATGCATGAGTGTTGGACAAAGAGGTGACTTGACTGACTGATTGACTGGTGGTCTGGTCGGTAACTGATGGACTGAGTAACCAACTGATGAAATATATGACTGACAGTAACTGACTGATGGACTGAGTAACTGTCTGACTGAATGACTCATGAACGTACTGTTATAACCTATTGCTGAACTGCGGCTCCCCCAAAAAAGTATTGTTACATTTTCCGTCGCTACAATTTGAAACTCTAGACGAAATACTTTGGTATTATCCCCAGGGCATCATTATTGGTTGGTACACCTGCTGGCCATATCAGCAACAGCTAAAGATAGGATTGGGGGAGGGTGGTCTTCCTTGTATAGCATATTAAATACTTCAATATAACAAGAAATCCATTAAGCTATATTAATATATGTATCGCGCGAGGAAGAAGCAAGGGTTATGTAAACAAGCCACTGACCGATGATTACAATAACACTGAAATATACATTAAATGGAAGTGTTTCGGAAAATGACAACTAAGACTGAGACAGACCTCAAAACGGACATTTCACCATTACGTCGTTGTAGTAACGGGGTTTCATTCATACTGAGTTTGACAATATGCCTACTCATGTTGTTCACGATATGTCTGATTTATGGAGAGTGAATAAGCAAATAGGACTTGATATTAGAGTGAACAGCTACAGCAATATACAATATATCGGTCTCCATGGGATCTGGCATGTTACTGATATGTAAATTGCATTTGTTTGAGACCAAAATAAGGTTTCAAATCAAGTGACTTGCAGGAATAGATAGCCCCGTCCACCTATAGTATGACATTTGTGGTTGTAAGCAAATTTGGTTTTAAGTTTCAGTGTGGCACCAATTGTTACGATGGCGCAACCCATCTTGATACTGCTGGTGCTATCTCAGGGTTACGTACCCTCGTTATGAAGGGCAATAATAGCACCTTTCTCATCTTGCAAGGTTTCCCTGATAGTTCCTCGCTCTATTCATTTTAAGATCATTTGATGACTGGCATAGCATTGTGTCCATTTACGACATCCACTACGGTTCGTATACAGGTAATATATCATCTGAAGCCTCGGAGAATTCACATCGTTCGAAAACGTATAAACTCATTAATGCCCAAAGGTCGCGGACGGAGAACTACCAGCCGTTCAGAAACTGGTCGAGTTACATTGCTCGGAAAGCCTCGAATCACATCGACCCCTTGGCGAACGATAGTTTTTTTTTGGGGGGGGGGACATTACAATAACACTTAACCCCTTGGCTACAGTGGTATTGATAAGCTTCCTATTGGCCATGGTTATTGGCACACTTATTTTACCACATTGGTTAAGACATTAACCCATCAATATATAAGTACAGTGAATATTCAAAATATATATGAGCCTCATTCCATATTCATTACTTCTATAATATATATATATATATATATATATATATATATATATATATATATATATATATATATATATATATATATTAGCAGTAGTGGATACAACCCTCGCCGGCCGTCCCTTAGGGTCACTTGATCGCACCCAGGGGACCCTCAGTTTACCCAAAAGTGAATGAGTATCTAACTTTACAAAATTGTAAAAGTGAGATAGCTGAGTGCCTCCTTGTGTGCACCTTTCTTAGTAACAATGGAGGTTCAATTCTACAGTGTACTATATCCGCACTGCCCCTAACTAATCTTCAGGCTTTCAAAATGCAACTTTCACTTTAAGTTTTAGAAGGATCGAATATACCTGAGGAAATGTACGAGCTAGACACACGTAACAAGGAAGTGACTCACGATCGATGCTGACAAGATAGACGAACACGATAAACTTAAGGTAGACGAGGCTGTGTGTGCAGGAGGGAAGGGATGTACTGCACGTAGAGAACTTAAGGGAAATACGTGCAGGACTTAAGGGATATACGTACAGGACTTAAGGGATAAACCTTCAGGACTTAAGGGAAATACGTGAAGGACTTAAAGGATATACGTGCAGGACTTAAGGGATATACGTACAGGACTTAAGGGATAAACCTTCAGGACTTAAGGGAAATACGTGCAGGACTTAAAGGATATACGTGCAGGGCTTAAGGGATATGCATACAGGACTTAAGGGATATACGTACAGAACTTAATGGATATGCCTTCAGGACTTAAGGAAAATACGTGCAGGACTTAAGGGATATACGTGCAGGACTTAAGGGATATACGTACAGGACTTAAGGGAAATACGTGCAGGACTTAAGGGATATACGTGCAGGACTTAAGGGATATATGTACAGAACTTAAGGGATATATCTACAGGACTTAAGGGATATACGTGCAGGACTTAAGGGATATATGTACAGAACTTAAGGGATATATCTACAGGACTTAAGGGATATACGTGCAGGACTTAAGGGATATACGTACAAGACTTGAGGAAAAAATAATATGCGTAAGACCAAACGTATGTAAATATAAGAGGGAAATATATCAATTATAGAAGTAACTAAATAATAAACCACTTGACAAGCTTAGTGTAAGTCCCGTGAAGAAGAATATCATATTAGTAAAGAATAACGAGAATGGTAGCAGGTCTTAATGAAACAAGAAAGACAATAAAATAGCAACAGTTTAGACAACACCAAATAATAATAAAGTTTTGGGAGGAGGAACAACGTAAATGTGTGATACAACTGTTTGTGGACGAATTATTAATAATAATAATAATATTAGTAGTAGTAGTAGTATTGTTGCGTGAGCTACACTGCCTTTGCACCACAGCGGTCCCACGCGATCAAAATCAGCGCGTCAGGAAACGTGCTGGCGGGTGTCAGGTGGCGGGCAGCAGACGGACAGCTGCGTCTGACTATTGACATTTGACATGGCAAGCGAAGGAGCTACTGTCTGCTAAATGGACACTAGATATGGCACTCCGTTGCTGGCACCGCCTCCCCCTCCCTTCCTCCAGTGCCAGGTATTGGACGACCCCTTACGCTAGCCTTCCTTGCCCGGAGCCTCAGTATATTTGCTTCATATCTCTTGGTTCTGTACTGGGTCCATTTCCCTTCCCTCTTACTTTTTCCTTCTGTCTGATTCTTTCCTTACGACTCTTCTGTTCTTTTTCTTTTTGCCTTTCTCTGTTCTCCAACACTCTCCTGTTCTGCCTTTTCCTTCCTTCCCCTTCCATATTTTCCTTTGTGTACATCCCTTTGCTCTCTGAGTCTCCTGACCCATCCCTCATTCTCTCCCCTCTCATTCTTTCCTCTCGTCTTTCTTTTTCTCCTCATTCTGCCCCCTTTTACCCTTCCTGTTTCCCATTCCACCCTTTCTCTTTCCCTCTCCTCTCCACTCTATCCTTACAAGACTGACAGCTGCTTCCCGCAGGTCATCACAATATTACTTTTTATCTGTCGGTGACACAACAAATAACTCATACCTCATAGTAATCACATTACCTTCTTGCTCAAGGTCCAGGTAGCTTCTCTAAGCGACGGGTCACCACCAGCTTCTACTCCTGTAATACTTGCCGGAAGTCGCACACTCTCTTAAATTATATTGTGTTTTCTGTCACTGATTTTTAAGATGGTGCTGATCTACTTATGCTATTACTTAACAGTATTGCTTACTGACAGAGATCATTGTGTTATAAGTGTAGCGCTGAGTGCAGTTTCTTGTAGTAATATGTCTCGGTAATTTTAACTTTCCTCTCTGTTACTATCTCAATGAGAAGCTAGAATTATTACTTTAATATAATCATATAACATAAATTGATATATTTACAGCATTGTCTCTTCATGAAATAGCACGTATGTTATTTACTGACGTCATTAAAGAAGTAAAAATTAGAGATCTCATTTTCATGAGTGAATCGGGTTACCTGGATGTTGTGTAAGGCTTGAAATACTTCGGGCCTTAGTGAACTGTGAGAACTTCTTAGAAATGACCTGAGTTAACCAAGGTATGAGTGGAGGAATTTCTTTGTGTTCATCCTCTTACTCACAATGGCCTGTTGCCTGTTTAAATATCTCTATGTTTATTAGAGGCAATAATTCACAGTCGAATGTTCTTTTGCTATAAGTGAGCCACTCTTCCAGTTGTTTCGGTGAGTTGTGCTGTTATTGATGAGTCCCTTATGTCTCTCACGATATTGAAACACACATACTTGTACTGTATATTTATGTAGATCCTCCTGGATAATATTTCTTTCAATTTTATAAAAGTCAACTAAAACTGTGAGACATAACATCGTGATTTGATTTTTGATTTTGCCTCTTACAACGGCTACTTTATTGTGCACCCCACACTCATCCTGCGAGCGATAGCGCAAAAGGATTACAGAGTATAGTTTACAACGGGTCATAATAATTAACCCCCGTTGTCAGGATATTATGGCACTGAATGTTACACAGTATTTCAATTACATTATTTGTTTAATTCTATACATAAAGGGTAACTTATTCACAAATGCGTGAGTACAGGCGTGTGAGGCAGTATGTCTTGCCTCACACTTTGTTATTCACATTTGCGTGAGAAGTATTCAAGCACATTGTGTATTTGGTTCTAAACATGAGAACTGATATGGTTACTTAGTGCAAAAAAGTGGATACAATTTTAATATGTCGGCTATCTTGCCATTAGAGATGAAGTGTTGTGCCATTTCACACACAGTGTGCTTGGACCTGTCCCTAAAAGGTTCTATCTTCACACAGTTGAGGACGTAGTGTTCAAGTGTGTGGCCATATGTATGGCCACACACTTTACATTTAGTTTTGTTTACATCTGCTTGAGGAACATACTGCCAAAGGTACTTATATCCTAACCTTAATCTAGCGGTTACAACATCTTGTAATCTAGTGATCTTGTTACTTGCTCCATATACATGATTCACTTAATACATCTCATCATGGTAAACTATGGATCGACTAGTGCCTGTTTGCACTAGTCTACTTGCGTCAAACTCATCAATAAGTTCTTTCCAAATTACAGTTTTAAGGGTTCTTTTTGACAGACCCAAATTGTATTAAACGGTGTCTTTGTTAGACGCGAGTTTGGCGAGGGCATCAACTCTGTCATGTTTTATGAGGCCTATGTGAGAGGGAATCCACAACAGTTTGACCTTGACACCCCGGTCAACAAGGCACGCATATTTATGTCTGTCTTCAGAGACAAGAGCGTGACAACTTGAGTTGAGGGTGTCAAGGGCAAGTAGTGAGGATAGAGAGTCAGTGATGATGAAACTGTCAGTGACAGTGGTTCAATGAATTTAATAGCTGTGAGTATGGCAACTAATTCAGTTTGTAGAGTGGATGCCTAGTTGTTAATTCTAACTCCTTTCTCAATTATATTACCGTCAGGTTGAGTCACAACAATAGCACTTCCACCCCTCCCACATGCAGTGTTAAGAGATCCATCAGTGTAGATGGTCTGTGTGATATTATCATCAATCTGTAGAGTGTATATGTGTTCAAGAACTCTCACTTTGGCAGTGTGTTGGAGATAAATGCTTTGTATAATTAATTTTTTAGGCGGATATGTCGGTATTGTGATATCGAAGGGAACTGTCCGCCATGGTGGCAGGAAGCGCTGTTGTGTCTCAACTTTGTACAGGTGGTTTAGTCCAAACATCTTCATATGTGTAGCTGTAGTTTGGATCTATTTAGACTCACCAGTCCCATGGTTCATACATTCTAGCAATTTTAAAGAAACAATGTTATCAGGATCACTACGCAGAAGCCAGGAAGGGTGGGACGGACAAGTCATCTTTTTTTTCAAGACTAGAGAGAGACACGAAGGAACAACACCTTTTCTCCAAGGCAGTAGAGTCATGACGCCTGGAGAAGCCTGGTGTTGGCTAGACAATGCCTCGTGTCTCAGACTTCGTGTCCCCCGAGCACCTCAACAATGCCCCGTCTCGCAGGTAACGTAAGGTGGGGAATAGTCAGCCAGTAGGTGTGTTTACGACGACGGTGAAATGTTCTCGTCTCCCATGGCCACACAACACGCTGTCTCACCACCTCCCATGGCCGCACAACACGCTGTCTCACCACCTCCCATGGCCACACAACACGCTGTCTCACCACCTCCCATGGCCGCACAACACGCTGTCTCACCACCTCCCATGGCCACACAACAGGCTGTCTCACCACCTTCCATGGCCCACACGACACGCTGTCTCACCACCTCCATGGCTACACAACAGGCTGTCTCACCACCTCCCATGGCCACACAACAGGTTGTCTCACCACCTCCATGGCCACACGACACGCTGTCTCACCACCTTCCATGGCCCACACAACACGTTGTATCACCACCTTCCATGGCCACACAGCAGGCTGTATCACCACCTTCCATGGCCACACGACACGCTGTCTCACCACCTCCCATGGCCACACACAACAGGCTGTCTCACCACCTTCCATGGTACACGACACGCTGTCTCACCACCTTCCATGGCCGACACGCTGTCTCATCACCTTCCATGGCCACACGACACGCTGTCTCACCACCTCCCATGGCCACACAACAGGCTGTCTCACCACTCTAATGGCCACACGACACGCTGTCTCAACACCCTATTACACGACACGTCTTCACCTTCCATGGCCACAGGACACGCTGTCTCACCACCTTCCATGGCCACAACACTTCATCTCACCACCTCCCATGGCCACACGACACGTCGTCACCACCTCCCATGGCCACACGAAACGCTGTTCAACACCTCCTATGGCCACACGACACGCTGTCTTACCACCTTCCATGGCCCACGAAACGCTGTTCAACACCTCCTATGGCCACACCACGCTGCACCACCTTCCATCACAAGACACGCTGTCTCACCACCTTCCATGGCCACACGACACGCTGTCTCACCACCTCCCATGGCCACACGACACGCTGACTATGGCCACACGACACGTCGTCTCACCACCTTCCATGGCCACAAGACACGCTGTCTCACACCAACACACTGCGTCACCACCATACATGGCCACACTTACTGCGTCACCACCATACATGGCCACACAACACACTGCCACCACCTTACATGGCAACACAACACACTGCGTCACCACCATACATGGCCACACAACACACTGCGCCACCACCTTACATGGCACACAACACACTGCGTCACCACCATACATGGCCACACAACACACTGCGCCACACCATGGCCACACAACACACTGCTTCACCACCATACATGGCCACACAACACACTGTGCCACCACCTTACATGGACACACTGTGCATACATGACCACACACATGCATGCGCAACACAACACACTGCGCCACCACCATACATGGCCACACAACACACTGCGCCACCACCATACATGACCAGACACTGTGCATGGCACACACACCACATACACTGCGTCACCACCACCATAACACACTGCGTCACCACCATATGGCCACACAACACACTGCGTCACCACCATACATGGCCACACAACACTTCGTCACCACCATACATGATCACACAACACACTGCATCACCACCATACA
Organism: Homarus americanus; assembly: GCF_018991925.1. Taxonomy (NCBI): domain Eukaryota; kingdom Metazoa; phylum Arthropoda; class Malacostraca; order Decapoda; family Nephropidae; genus Homarus; species Homarus americanus. Next base: position 17,223,712 of record NW_024737042.1, read on the forward strand.
TGGCCACACAACACATTGCTGCACCACCATACATGGCCACACAACACATTGCTGCGCCACCATACATGACGACACTTCATACTGCGTCACCACCATACATGGCCACACAACACACTGCATCACCACCATACATGATCACACAACACACTGCATCACCACCATACATGGCCACACAACACATTGCTGCACCATACACATACATATGGCCACACAACACATTGCGCACCACCATACATGACGACACTTCATACTGCGTCACCACCATACATGGCCACACACACACTGCATCACCACCATACATGGCCACACAACACACTGCATCACCACCATACATGGCCACACAACACACTGCGTCACCACCATACATGGCCACACAACACACTGCATCACCACCATACATGATCACACAACACACTGCATCACCACCATACATGGCCACACAACACATTGCCGCACCACCATACATGGCACACAACACATTGCTGCACCACCATACATGACGACACCATACTGCGTCACCACCATAAATGGCCACACAACACACTTCGTCACCGCAATACATAATCACACAACACACTGCATCACCACCATACATGGCCACACAACACATTGCCGCACCACCATACATGGCCACACAACACACTGCATCACCACCATACATGAGGACACTTCATACTGCGTCACCACCATACATTACCACACAACCCCACTGCGCACCACCATACATGGCCACACTTTATACTGCGTCACCACCATGCATAACTACGAAACACATTGCGTCACTACCATACATGGCCACACAACACACTACCTCACCACCATACATGGCCACACAACATACTTCGTCACTACCGTACATGGCAACACAACATACTGCGTCATCACCATACATGACCACACAACACACCTTGCACGAATCGACCATCACCTATTCGACAACTTTAGTCATGAGAGTTAGTGTGTGTGTGTGTGTGTGTGTGTGTGTGTGTGTGTGTGTGCGTGTGCCTCGTGGGCCCAGGTTAGACCAACAGGGGAACTTGGAGTAGCAGTGTGCCCCAGAGGGAAGGCGCATAGGCCCACTGGCATGTGGACGCGTCCTCGCGCCTACCATCCATTGCCCCGCTGCCTTGTTGATTAACCTTGGTAGGTATGAGGTTACGGGAGTAAACCCAGAACGAAAAATCTGCAGTGGAGCCCCACATCAGGCTGACATGCTTACAGAGCTCCAATAAGACCCCAACGGCAGTAAAGGCGAGAGAGGTGACCACCATGGGAACCCAACAACTACACCGGCGGACAAAGGTAATACATGATAGACAGGCTACAAAGGCAAAACCCAGCAAACAGGGCTATCAGTAGTCCATTGCAACTCTCCATCTCCTAAATCGTTACAACACTTGCACCACTCGATCAGGAAAAGGAAGAGCCAAGATGTGTGGTTGCAGCTTGCGCTCCTTCCTCACCACATAAATACAGTAAACTGACGTGCAGCCATCATCCAGCTCACCATTCTTCTCATCATCATCAAAACACATATACCCCCATAAGTCCAATGACGATGGAGGACTGGCGAAGGGAACAGGAAGAGATGAGTGACGGGAGTTTCTAGTCACAACTCTATACATTGGCGGCACAGATAAGATGGTCATTTATACACTGTGATCTACTGTAGGCAGCAGTGCAATCCGGTCCTGCCTGTGCAACTGAGCAGCCTTTTCGAGAAGCCACTCTGCTCACCCCACATGGGAAGGGGGCTAGAAAAGGTGCCCTAAACATAGCCTGCCTCAAAAAAACAACCTGACTGGGCAACCACACCCCGTAAGGTCATCCTCATGCAGTCCAAAACACAACCAAAACCACAGATAAAAAACAAAAACAAATTATACAACCTCTTATGGATGCAGCATGGAATGTCAGGACCCTTCTGGATACTGGCACAAATGAGCGTCCTGAAAGAAGAACCGCCCTTGTGGCAAAAGAGTTGGCTAGCTATATCATCGACATAGCAACCCATTAGTGAGTCCCGGCTCCCAGACTAGGGTCAACTCACAGAACGGGGATCTGGCTATACCTTCTTTTGGAAGGATAAGCCTGCTGCGGAGAAAACTGCATTTATAGAGTTGGCTTTGCCATCCGCCAATGCATCCTCCACAGGCTAACTGAAATGTCCATCGGGATCAGCGAGCGCCACATGCCACTCGGAGTCCCACTGAATCACTCACGTCATGCCTTTTTCATCAGTGCATACTCCCCAACACTGGATGCAAAGGATGACATCAAGGAGGCCTTTTACGCCGACCTTAACAGAGTGCTAACCTCTATCCCCAGAGAAGATAAGGTTGTGCTCCTTGGTGACTTCAATGCCAGAGTTGGCAGAGATGCTAACATTTGGCAGGGACCCATAGGGAGAAATGGACTAGGCAAGTGTAATCCCAACCGCCTACTTCTCCTCAGCAAGCGTGCTGCACACGACTTCACCAACACCTTGTTTAGGAAGGCCGACAAGATCAAGGGTTCATGGCAACACCCACTATCCAAACAATGGCATCTCATTAACTACGTCGTTGTCTGAGAAAGGGATCGCCGAGATATCCTCATTACCCATGCCATGCGTGGCTAAAGGCATCCTTCAGCACTGGGAAGAGCACTACCATTCACTGCTCAACCGAAACACAGATGTGGATGTCCTGACTACCCAGCAGGTCCCGCAGCATCCAGAGCTGACCCACCTCAGGTATCCTCCATTCCTGGATGAGGTAGCTTCTGCCATCAAACAGATGAAAAATAACATAGCCTCACGGCCTGACGGACTCTCAGCCGAAGTGTATAAAGCAGGAGGACCTCTGCTTACCAGCCGTCTCCACTCTCTCCTGGAGAGTATATGGGAAAAGGAGGAAATCCCCCAAGCTCTTAAAGACTCCTCCACCGTCAATATTTATAAGAACAAGGGATACCTGTCAGACTGTGGCAAATACCGCGGGATTTCGCTGCTGTCCATAGCTGGCAAGATTATCACCCGAGTCCTCCCAAACAGTCTTCTTCCTACGGCGGAAAACTTCCTCCCAGAATCTCAATGTGGCTTTAGACCAGCAGGTGGCACCACTGACATGATCTTTGCTGCCCATCAGATACCGAAAAAGCGCAGAGAACAGTTCCGTGACCGTGCATGGCTTATGTCGACCAAACCAAGGCCTTCGACTCAGTCAACAGGGAAGGCTTCTGGTGGACCCTCAGCCGTTTTGACTGCCCACCAAAATTCATCACCATTGTGAGGTATCTCCACGATGGCATGAGCGGCAGTGTCCTACACAATGGCACTCCGTCTGAGTTCTTTCCCATCCAAACGGGGGTTAAACAAGGGCGTGGACTGGCACCAACTCTATTTTCAATTTTCTTGGCTGCCTTCCTTATTCGTGCCAATGCCAATTTATCCAACTGGGTGGACATCGAGTACCAGATGAAGTGTCTTTTCAACATAAGACGACTCCAGGCAAGAACAAATGTGTCGGCAGCTTCCATTATTGAATTTCTGTATGCAAACAACCTCACCCTTGTCGCTCACACTGATCCTGAACACCTACGCAGATGCGTATGCACACTTTGCCCTTGAGGTGAATGTATGTAAGACTCAAATTCTCTTTCAGCCTGCCCCTGGTTCATCCACACCTCCATAGTCCAACCAGCCCAATGGTACTACTCTCTAATGTTACCCACTTTCGGTATTTTGGTTCCCACCTGTCCACCATCGCGGACATCGATGAAGAGATTCTCCATCGGATCAGATGTGCATCTCAAGCCCTTGGCAGACTCCGAAACAGTGTCTTCAGCTGTAGGAAGCTGAATTTATCTACAAAGTTACACGTACCCTGTATATCGATCAGTGGTCCTCCCCACTCTGCTGTATGTCAGCGAGACTTGGGACACATACAGGAGGCACATGAAGGCACTTAAAAACTTTCACCAACGTAGTCTACGTTCAATCCTCTGAGTTCGCTGGGAAGACAAGAGAACAAATGCCAGTATTCTTGCTGACACCAACTGTAGGAGCATTGAGACTATCATTATCCATGAACAACTACGCTGTACTGGCCCTGTTACCCGCATGGACGACAGTAGACTGCCAAAGCAGTTACTTTACAGTCACGTAACGCTGGCGGGCAACTGAAAGAGTACAAGGATAGTCTTAAGACATACCTGAAAAAGTGCCAAATCGCGCCCCCCTCGCCTGGGAGACGATTACTCCACACCATAACGCTCGGAGGAGCACCACACGAGGTGTCAATACTTTCGAGTTAGCCCGACTGCATAACGAGGCAAACAAGTGCCAACGCCGGAAAGACTCTGCCGCCGCCCCTCGCACCCTAGATGTAGCCCCTCATGTGCAACATCTGTGATCGACCCTGCCGGTCACGTATTGTCCTCTTTAGTCACCTCAGAACTCACCAACCTTGGTGATATCCTTAATAACTCATATCATTGTATCATAGCAGGATGATCGCCATACTCGATTCCGAGTGACAGCAAAGTAGTAGTAATGTGTGTGGTACTCTAGGTTATAAAGTTCAAGTTGAGGTATGCTAAGTTCTAGTTGTGGTATGCTAAGTTCTAGTTGTGGTATGCTAAGTTCAAGTTGTGGTACGCTACGTTCAAGTTGTGGTACGCTACGTTCAATTTGTGGTATGCTGAGTTTAAGTTGTGGTACGCTAAGTTCAAGTTGTGGT
>NW_024737042.1:17228532-17306718 GCF_018991925.1 Homarus americanus
CTGTGTATGGAAGCCCTGCGCACTTCATCCCAGATATGTCGCTCATTAACTCTATCAAGAGTGGGAGGTCTATATATTACTCCTGTGATTAATTTTTCCCTACCGTCGAAAAATTCTATCCAAATCGTTTCTGTATTCCGCTCAGTTTTTATTTCCTTATTTATTTAACACTTCAGATTATCCCTGACATAGATTGCTACTCTGCCTCCTTTCCTAATCTGCCTATCGGTATGGAATAATTTGTAACCTGCAATTTGGTATTCGACAGGTAACTCACGTGAGTCTAGGTTGATCCATGTATCGATTTTTTCGGTACATACCAAGGCCCTAATATCATCCATTTTGTTTCTCATACTTCTACTTGAACATACAAATTATTATAGTTTACAGTTGATGGCCCCTGTGTGGGCTGGTCATGGAGACACCAGGTGGTGAGGTGTTCACGTGGTCTAGTAACTCGTCCTTGGGTGTTGATATAAGGGACCTCACGTGGTCATGGAGACATCGGGTGGTGTGGTGTTCATGTGGTGTAGTAACTCATCCTCGGGTGTTGATGTGAAGAACCTCACGTGGTCATGGAGACATCGGGTGGTGTGGTGTTCATGTGGTGTAGTAACTCATCCTCGGGTGTTGATATGAAGGACCTCACGTGGTCATAGAGACACCGGGTGGTGTGGTGTTCACGTGGTACAGTGACTCGTCCTCGGGTGTTGATATGAATGACCTCACGTGGTCATGGGGACACCGTGTGGTGTGGGATGGTGTCACAGTACCTCACTGCGCTGTGATGTTGTGTTATCCCGTAGTCAGGTGCATAGCCGGCCGGCCCTTTGTTGTTCCCAGGGTGGACGGATTAGCACCTGCTAGTCAGAAGACGGTGGTTAGTTCCCAGGGGTGCTTACTCACTGGTAGGTCGCGGCTTTCACAGGTACTGTCTAGTGCTGAATTCACTGGCTTAAACACTATTCATCACTGATCTCACTTTTTTCCGAAACGAATTGTCACTTTTGTTTATGTAGATTATGTAGAATGTGTGTGTGTGTGTGTGTATGTGTGTGTGTCTGGGTGTGTGTTTGTGTCCCCCCAAAGTAACTCGAGAAGGGATTTTTACCTAACTTGGTAGGATTGATCAACATATGACGAGATCTACAGGTGCAAATCATGCTAGAATTGACTAGATATTGTCATGGTAACTGTTCGTGTCATGATAACATATAGTGCTCTTCGGTGGTTTCCATTTTCCAGCGGTAACTACATTAATTTACAGTATCAGAATCATCAGTTCACTATTTACCCAACCATGTTAACGGTTCGCGGGCAGGGTTTGCGTTCGTCGGATAATGTTTATTTTGAATATATTTTCTGGCCTTTGATGTGGTATTAATTTCCAAGTTTTGTTTCAAGTTACTGTGAATCGTTCAAGTATGTACAGTACAGTATGTAAGAAAAGACTCAATAACTTAATTCATTCTTCTTTAATATACTTAACTAAATATTATTAATGTTATTAGGTAAAGGTTCGTTAATCTAATAAAATAAAGCTTCATTAGCAGCTATGTAATTCATAGTATGTGTGTAGTGTAAAAGGTTCCCCCGTCTCGTATCACGCTACATCATTAACCTGTATGAAGCTGTATGAAAATTATTACAGTGAGTCAGACCTTCATTAACCGCTACGTCATTCTGTACTTTTTACATTCCCACATTATCTTCATGTCACACTTCATGCACTGAGTCACGCTGTATGTCGCTGTGTCACGCTACATTGCGGGTTTCTGGTATGACTTAACATTAACATTCACACTGTGACTCTGTATTACACAGTAGAACAAAATTTATGTCCGTTTAATAATTTGTAACTCGTTATATTGCATTTCGTCTTTACTGTATCACTTTATTATATAATTGACGGAACTAATCGTGCATGAAAATCTATCACCCACTGTAATACACCATCATGTATTATAAGGTCAGTTACTGGAGCAAGTATCAATCACACAAAATCTTATTATATCACAGTGCATCACACATCCAACATTGTATCTTGTTACATAACTTACAGTACTGTAAGATAGTTCATCTTGTGCTTTTATAATAATTTACCATATACTGGGTTACGGTACATCGTCAACTGTAACCCCTAATAAGGAAAATTATTACCAGTGCGTAGCGAGACATATGTCTTTCCTAAACAGATATTTATAAGATTTTTATCTAAATCACCAGTACTAAAAAAAAGTTGAGAACCATGTAAGCGTAATATAATATAAAACTTTTTTTCTTATTTGACGATAATAATTTTTTATGTAAAACTATTCAGAGCAAATGAAAGGTTTTGACTTGTAAAATTCAAACGATGCAAATTAAAAACTACTAAACCCAAAGCACTTAAACTACAATAAGGATAATTAGGCTTTAAAACTTAACAAGATAATCATCAAGAATCTCAAGAAATGGTTGTTTAGCAATAAATCAAACCAAAAAGGAAAACTCAGGTATTGTAGAGTGAAAACTGCCCATTGGGTGTAAAGATGGAGGGCTGTGGTTGTGATGGGCTTCCTTTTAGAAATGTAGATGGACTCCAGGATTACAAGGTCCGTCCTGGAAGATACAAGTGTTGGTATTTTAAAACCATGGTTGGTTAAAGGGTTCTGTAGTCCCTTCCTGGATTTACACTAGCATGAAGTATGGTATGACGACACTTGTATTGTATATTAATATGGTACACTGCGCCGTAAGTCAAGTTCAGGTCCTACCAACTGATAATTCGGGATCTGAAGGCGTCTGACTGCTGCCCTGAAAAGTTTTACGATCGCGACCCGCCAGTCTAGACAGTGAGGAATGGATGCCACTCGGACGGAGATAATTGAAGGCCTGGAATCACGGACTAAGAAGAGAGGCACATATTGTGTGTGGGAGGTGGAAAATGGTGTCATTCGTACAGAAGATGCCAGGAATCGCTGACCAGTGTGTGTCGGGAAAGTGGGGCATGGTGCCATCCGTAGGAAGGTGCCAAGAAAGAGAGACAGGCAGAGAGAGGTGGAAGATGGCGCCTCCCGGAGAAAAGTGTAACACGCAACGCTGCCCCATACGACTACTGTTTTTTGTACCATGCAAAACCCCACGGAGATTGTGCCGCCAAGAACCTGTTTCTAACAAGTCTAATCTCACGGTTTTGAAAGCGTTTAAAATCGAACGATGTTTGCGTAATGATAAGTGCTGAACATGTCGTCTGAGAAAAGCCGTGAATAGAAATTGGCCAAATAAGTTTAGCTTTTGTTAAACAAAAAAAGGAGAATCTATCGCCCATTTATATAGTGACTTCACCAACGCAGGTTAGTTAATTTATTTCTATTAACCAATTCTGCACTCCGAACTCAGTCAATAATTTCCCGTATAATAATAATAATAATATTACACATTACTTAACATAAAATACTTCCAAAAGAACCATTTGTCTTCCATTTCCATTCTGATCCATGTTTTCCTTTCCTCCCATCTTCTCACCTTTAGTCTGCACATGAGAGGCTCACACTAAACTCACATCTACCATGACAACATCTGCCTAATGATGCAGTGAATTAAGGAACCAACGTACTCTCACCCGCCTCATCTTGTGTTTATTGTTCATCTACTGTAGTTCTAACTTTTCTTTTTATGTTTATTTTTTTATTGTTATTGTATTTCCTCTTCCACAATACAGTGACCTGGATCCGTGTAATTTTGTTATGTCTTGACACTTGACATTGACAATAAGTATACCATAATAGGACATTGCGCTTTGTAATCTATTCTATCATTCTTTCACTCCCATTAGATATGTTTCACCTTATGGAATACGTAAATTCCTAGTCAGTGTGTACTGTAAATTACTGTCATTGTATTATATGACATTACCACTAGAGAGGACCACCGTTATTACCACTTAAGAGCTGGGATTTCCTCTTGATCAACAGATGAATGTTAAATACATCATATTGTATTAATTGCTGACAAGGTTTTTACACTCAAGTGCTCCAAGTAATGAAAATAATTGTGATTGTGATAAGCCAGAGCGGTTATACAGAAATAGGTATAATGAACTATCTAGGAATGTTAAGAAAAATGTAAGGAAAGCAAAGGGAGACTATGAAATCAAAATAGCAAGAGAATCCAAGGCGAATCCCAAGGGAATTTTCCAGGTATATAGAACAAAGGTCAAGGACAAAGTTGGGCCCTTAAAGTCAGGGAGGGGAGAAGTGATAAATGGCAGTGAGAAATATGCAAAGCCCTGAACAGCTACTTCTTATCAGTTTTCACAAAAGAAATTCGCGATAAAATTCCAGAGGTGGAACTTATATTTAAGGGAAAGGAAGAAGAGAAATTAAAGAATGTCACTATCAGAAAAGAGGATGTTCTTAAGAAGATAAATAAACTAAAGAAAACAAAATCCCAAAGGGCCGGATGAAATTTTCCCTCGAGTCTTGAAAGAGTGTAGGGAACAGATTAGCGGACCCCTCGTAAACTTATTTACAAAATCATTAGACACCGGAGTAGTGCCAGACTTGTGGAAACAGGCAAATGTAGTACCCATATTCAAAAAGGGAGACAGAGCATCAGCGTCAAATTACCGGCCGATCAGTTTGACGTCAGTAGTGGGGAAATTTCTTGAATCAATTATAGCAGATAACATCCGATCGCATTTAGAGAAAAGCAAATTAATCTACGACTCTCAACATGGGTTTACAAAGGGAAAATCTTGTCTAACAAATCTGCTGACGTTTTTTAGAAAAGTCTTCGAGGTAGTAAATAATGAAGAAAATTACGATGTTATTTACTTAGACTTTAGCAAAGCATTTGACAGAGTACCGCATCAGAGGCTTCTGAGAAAAATTAAGGCTCATGGTATCGAGGGGAAAGTTTTAAATTGGATAAAATCATGGCTCACCGATAGAACGCAGAGGGTCGGCGTAGATGGTGTTAAATCTGAGTAGGGTCGTGGAACCAGTGGGGTTCCCCAGGGGTCAGTACTAGGCCCACTCTTGTTCATAATCTACATAAACGATCTAGATACTGGGATCAGCAGTGACATAAGCAAGTTTGCGGATGACACCAAAATAGGGCGGCAGATTAATTCAGGGCAGGATGCAAATGCTTTACAGGACGATCTAAATAAACTGCAGGGGTGGTCTGAAAAATGGCAAATGAAATTCAACACCAACAAGTGCAGCGTACTTAATATTGGAAGAACAAATACTGTCAATGTATACAGGTAACTCAGAATCAGAGGATTTTCTCGAGACTATCCAGGACTGTTTTCTAAGTCAACATATAACTGAACCCACACGGGGTAATAATATACTCGATTTAGTTCTGTCAAACAGAGAAAACCTCATTAGCAGGGTCGAGGTAGGGAACGAATTTGCAAACAGCGATCACAAAGAAATTAGATTCCAGTTAGACTTTCAGGGCAGACGTAAGGAAAATTCCACTAAAGTACCAGATTTCAGAAGGGCGAACTTTGACAGTTTAAAGAGGCAGCTGAGAGAGGGGGTGTCGCGCTTGGCCGTGAACCTGTCAGATGACACGGACCTGATAACGAGATCTGAGATTGCCGAGTTCCACGACAATTTAAATAGTGAGTTACTTAATGCACAAAGGCAGAACATACCATACAAAAAACTGACATCAGACAACAATGACCCTAAATGGATTAATAATTATTTAAGGAACATCATTGGCCAAAGGAAGGCTATAGGTAGAAGGATAAATCGTGGCGAAATTCACCTCCGGGACTATTATAGGGTATTGGCGAGTAGGTTTAAGACCGAGATAAGGAAAGCAAAGAGGAATAATGAGGTAAGGATAGCAAGGGAGGCGAAGACAAACCCAAAGGATTCTACCAAATGTATCAAACTAAAACACGAGAAACGATTGGACCAATACGGTCAGACTCAGTAACGACGAGAAATGAGCAATAATTTGAATAAATATTTTTCAACAGTTTTCACCACAAAATCTAAACATGATACCCGAGGCACCAACTCTATTCAGAGATAGTGAAAAAACCTACTGTCACAAACTAAAGTCCCGATGAGATATTTTGCCAGAGTATTAAAGGAATGTAAGGAAGAGCTTAGTATGCCCTTAGCAAAGTTGTTTAACATGTCCTAAAAACAGGTGTAGTACCAGAATCCTGGAGGATAGCGAATGTAATACCGATTTTCAAGAAGGGGGATAGATCACTATCCTCTAACTACCGCCCAATCAGTCTAACATCAATAGTAGGCAAATTACTGGAAGCACTCATCTCAAACTCTATTCGAAATCAACTGGAGAAGCACAGATTGATCAATGATTCCCAGCATGGCTTCATAAGCGGACGCTCTTGCCTAACTAATCTATTAACATTCTTTTCATCAGTTTTCGAATCGGTGGACGAGGGGCACAATTATGTGGTATATCTCGACTTTAGCAAAGCCTTCGACAGAGTCCCCCACGAAAGACTAATAAGAAAGGTAGAAGCACATGGCATCAAAGGTGACATCCTTAAATGGATTAGGGCGTGGTTACTGGACAGGAAACAGCGAGTGAGCATTAACGGCACTAAGTCCCATTGGAGCAACGTCACAAGTGGTGTTCCCCAAGGCTCAGTACCTGGACCATTATTATTTATTATATACATAAACGACATAGATATCGGCATAGACAGCAACATAAGTAAATTTGCTGATGACACTAAAATAGGACGTGTTATTAAATCTGAAGAGGACTCGGCAAAACTACAGGAAGATCTAAACAAATTTTTCGAATCGTCTGAAAAATGGCAGATGAAATTCAACGTCGACAAATGTAAAGTACTCAGTATAGGAGATGTAAACAGGGAAACCAGATACCAGATGAACAACGATGCCATAGAGAAATCCGACTGCGAGAGAGATTTAGGAGTAATGATAAGTAGGAACCTTAAACCAAGTAAACAATGTGTTTTTGCTCGTAACAAGGCTAATAAAGTACTTGGGTTCATACAAAGGAGTGTTAGTTACAAGACTAGCGAGGTCATCCTAAAACTGTATCTTGCTCTTGTGAGACCACACCTGGACTACGCAGTTCAGTTCTGGTCACAGTATTACAGAATGGATATAGAATCCTTGGAAAGAATTCAGAGGAGAATGACAAGACTAATCCCGGGCATTAGGAACCTTGAATATAGAGACAGGCTAAAGCATCTTAATTTGCACTCCCTCGAGAGACGTAGAGCGAGGGGCGACCTGATAGAGGTGTATAAGTGGAAGGCTGGGCTAAACAAAGGGGACATTACAAAGGTACTCAAACTATCCAACCAGGAGTGAACTCGTAACAATGGTTTTAAATTAGATAAATTTAGATTTAGGCGTGAAATCGGTAAACACTGGTTTGGAAACAGAGTAGTGGATGAATGGAACAAGTTACCAAATATCATCATTAACTCGAATACGCTGAATAGCTTCAAACATAGGTTGGATGCTTATATGAGCAATAGGGGTTGGGTGTAAACGGGACTGCCCAGTATGGGCCAATAGGCCCGCTGCAGTTTCCTCCTTTCTTATGTTCTTAAGTCGACTTGTGAAAGAGACCGAGGGATACTTGTAAGCCCGGACCTACGGCCTAGAAAACAGTGCGTTAATGTTCGAAATAAGGCGAACAGAGTATTGGGTTTTATATCTAGAAGTGTAAGTAATAAGAGTGCAGAGGTCTTATTGTAACTATATCTTGCGCTAGTCAGGCCGCACCTCGATATGCAGTTCAGTTCTGGTGCCCTTATTATAGAATGGATATCAATTCACTAGAGTCGGTGCAGCGAAGAATGACGAAAATGATTCTGGGACTTAGAAACCTTCCATATCAGGATAGGTTAAAGAAACTAAACTTGCATTCCCTAGAAAGACGAAGAGTGCGGGGAGATATGATAGAAGTATTTAAATGGGTGAAAGGAATCAATAAAGGGGATATAGATAAAGTTCTTATAATATCCGAGCAGGATAGGACTCGGAGCAACGGATTCAAGTTGGATAAGTTTAGGTTTAGGAGGGAGATAGGAAGAAACTGGTTCACAAATAGGGTGGTGGACGAGTGGAGCAAGCTTAGCAACTATGTAATGGGTGCTGGAACGCTGGAAAGTTTCAAAGGGAGACTGGATAGATTCATGGATGATAGAGAGTGGTAGTAACTCTCGACAGGAGCTGCCATGCACAGGCCAACCAGCCTATTGCAGACTCCGTATTTTCTTATGTTCTTATAGAAACCTAGTATCTACACATTCCACATGTCGTGGAATTCCTCCCCAGAGTGACTGGAATGGAGAGCCTTGTTGCATCAACAATTACTTATTAATAATCAGCAAATTTGGGCTAGGCAAGTACCCAGGTAACTCTGTTAAGACCTACTGTATCGCTCTCTCTCTCTTGTTCGAAGTACTATACTTAAACGATCATCCAGCTTGGGTGTTCCTCAGAGTGTTGTCACTGCTGGGGGACACCAGTCAAAGATCAGCTCTGGGGGCAAGTGGACGTGTACATGTTATATCCTCCTGTGCCTGGTTAACATTCTCAAGTTTGCAAGAATTCATGACGATTATGACAAGTTGAGGGCTGCAGCGGCCGGGTGGAAACAGAGTTGCTGGTTTGGTTTGAAACACTCCCAGTCCACTCTGCTGTAAATGGGGAAGTGAGGAGGAGTGCCGGCCACGTCATACATCTGGGCGATACACAGCACTTGAGACAACGTATCACAGGTCACAACATTGCTTTCACTGCTACGTTATGGCAGGATCGCCACAGCTGCTTCCGAACGAAGTGAGCATTACTGACAACAGCTTAATAAAAGCCGTGGACAATAACTGTAAAAACAGATAATTATCAACAGACACAAAGTAATTACTTATAAGTGATGAGATAAATTAATTTCACCCTGGGTAAGGAAAGGCTGTTGATAAGACCGTAATTAAGTTATAAAGGGAACGGCCATGCGAAAGGCCGAGTGATTTTTTTAATTATTGGTTATTTAATTATTATGGTGGCTCGAGGTTGTGGATTATCATTGTTAAGTTCGTTCATTAATATTTTGTCATTTTTCCATCTGGTATTTTGAATATTCATTCTTATTTAGTTAATCGACGTTTTGGTAATTTCAAATCTCCAAGCCGATTTCCCGATAACTGAAATGATAATTTAAAAATGTTAGGTTATTAGTGAAGCATCCCTAAATAATGTGACAAATACTTGAGCTTCCACTTAACAATCTATCAGATTTGTTAACTTCGAAAGTGACAATTAAGATAATTCAGTTCAGTTCGAGTTGGTGTGGCGTACACGAGTATAATATTCGTTTAAAGACCACAGCTTACCAAACTTAGCCTGTACATGCCTTTACACACACATTCACTCCTATTATAAATATTCTACCTATATATATATCTTCTATACGAGTTTTGTCTCATTATAGATGAATGTGACGTCACTCGTATCAACCTGATCCATGCAGAAGTGATATGTTATATGGCTTTACATATAACGTGTTATAGTCATTCTTAGTCAATAATTTACAAGATATGAGTTAAATGTAACCATTAACAAAATACTGTAAGTCTTGCCTGTGAGAGCTACACTTGCCTCTCCACTGTTTGTCATCAACACAATTTTCTTATGTATTAAATTGAATTGAAACAGTTTATTTAGCCAGAAGAACACAGATACTGAGTGGATAATAATAACAATATTAACATGGCTGAGCCAGTTGAGAACCTGAGCTCTCTTCTTGGCACCTAATATATTCTGTACATTTATCTCAAGGAAGTATTATGTAACATTTAGTATCATCTGGAATAGTACACATAGCATTATGGTAATAAGAACATCTCAGAATGTTTCCACGGTTATCACTTCAATATTTATATATTTTATTTACTTATTTTATTTTGTATTATAAGTATATACATAAATTACAGTGGAATTGAAAAACATAAATATAATGGGGAAGCAGTACAACATGGGTTGTACAGTATTACCAAAATGGGGAGAGTGATACCAAAATGGGGAGAGTGATACCAAAATGGGGAGAGTGATAAATTCAGACAGTGACTTTGAACACCTTCAAAGAGATCTAGATACCTTACATGAGTGGTCAGTAGACTGGCAAATGAATTTTAATACTGATAAATGCAAGGTACTACAGATAGGGAAGACGAATACAAACGTTAAGTATAAACTAGGTAACACGGAAATAGAAAACTCAGTTTGTGAAAAAGATCTAGGTGTATTTGTTAACAACGATTTGAAAACCTAGAAAATAATGTATTAGCGTTCGCAAATAAGGCAAACAGGATTCTTTGGGTTCATATCTAGGTCTGTGAGTAACAGAACTGCTGGACGTTATCTTGAAATCCTTTACCTAGCATTAGTGAGGCCACACATGGATTATGCGGTTCTGCTCCTGGGTGTCCTTATTATAGAATGGACACAGATTCTTTGAGAGAGTACAAAGAAGAATGACAAAATGATCCATAATATTAGAAACCTCCTATATGAAGAAAGACTGAAAAGCTTAGGGCTTACATTCATTAGAGAGGCGTAGAGTTAGGGAGATATGATAGGAGGTGTACAAGTAAGGAATTAACAAGGGTAAAATGGAAGATGTTCTGAAGCCCAGTAATAACGAAATAACTAGAACAAATGGCTTTTAAATTAGATAAATTCCGATTCAGAAAGGATATAGCAAGCACTGGTTTGGTAATAGAGTTGTATATGTGGAATAGGCTACCGGAGTGCTATAGTAGGATCGGGGACGCTAGGGAGCTTCAAGACGAAGTTGGATAGGCAATATGGAAGTGCTGGATGGTGTGAAAGGGATCTTGCCCTGTATGGGCCAGTCGGCCTCCCCTGCAGTATCCCAATTTTCTATGTTCTTATGTTCTTATGTTCTATTAAAGGAACAAGAGGACAGAGCTGTCAGATTATGTCTAGTTACAAAATATGTTTATTGTAATGGTAATTTCTTATCTATTTACATGATAATTTCAAATAAAACGGTTTTAATGGTAATAATAAGATCAGATATATATATATATATATATATATATATATATATATATATATATATATATATATATATATATATATATATATATATATATATATATATATATATATATATATATATATATATATATATATATATATATATATATATATATATATATATATATATATATATATATATATATATATATATATATATATAGTAGGTATTACAAGAAATATTAATACTTAGACAATAGATATCTTTTAAGATATGATTTAAAGGAAGGGAGAGTAGTCTTAGCTCGGATATGTGGGTGTAAGTTTTTCCACACCTTCAGACCATGATAATTTATGGAGGTCGGGGACTGAGAAGAGCGCATGGGGGGGTCTTAGTAGCTCTGGGTGCCTTAAGATGTATCTCTGATTATTCCGGAACTGGAAATAATTATTGTCAAGCGAGTGATTGGTGGATTTGTAAACAAAGAGGGCACAGCAGTAGGTGTTAATATCTTCGAATTTTAACATTATAAATTTAGCAAATTTTTCGTTTGTGTGATCTGTTTTTTTTTCAAGTAGGTTATTGTCCGAACAACTCTCTTTTGTTCAGTAACCAGGGATTGTGTTTTTAAAGAGCCAGAGGCCCCCATAGTGTGTGAAAGTGCATCAGGTGTTGGTAAACAAGCTCATGATAGATTTCTTTCATTACTGTGAGAGTGAGTGACTGTCGAGTGTATATACATGATACTGCACTGTTTTTTACTTTACTGTGAATGACTTGTATGTGGTTTCTCCAGTTAAGTTTCTCATCAACAATAACTCCGAGGAATTTAGTATTTTGTTCGCGTTTGAGGACTGTATTACCAAGGTACAGTGGGTCCAAGTCTGGGGTCAAGTTTCTCCTTCTATGAAAGATCGTGTAGTGGGTTTTCACAAGGTTAAGGTCAGTTTATTACGTATTACCCAGGTCCTGACTTTAGTCAATTCAATGTTCATAGTTCTCATCAAAGAATGGAGGTCTGAGGTGCTGGCATAGAGATTACTATCGTCTGCAAATAAGTTGTATTTTATGAGTGTGCTGGCGTGGACTATGTCGTTTATGTACAACAAAAACAGTACTGGATGGAGAATGGAACCTTGGGGAACGCCATACAAGATTGGCGAGGAGTCAAATTGGTGATTATTATGGCAGACATACTGCTTCCTGTTGGACGGATATGAGGTAAACCAATTGTGGGGTAGGCCCCTAACGCCGTAATGTTCAAGCTTTGAAAAGAGGATGGTATGGTCGACAGTATCGAAGGCTTTAGAGAGGTCCAAGAATATACCGACTGTGAACTGAATGTCATCAAAGGAATTTAAGATGTCATTAGTAAAGGATAGCAGAGCACTCTCAGTCGACTTTCTAGCTCTAAATCCAACTGGGAGTCTGTAAAGATGTTATTGGCATTGCAGAAGGAATTTAGTCTACTACATGCTAGCTTTTCCAGTATCTTAAGGCCCGTCCACACGATCGAGCAGTGCCCGGCGGGCACGCGCTAAATACCCATTATCTGGCAAAATTGGCGTCGAGAGAAATCATGGTCCGCCTGCCTGGTGGACAGATGACCTGTGAAAATAGAATCCATGCTCAGAAACTTATATAAGAGGTTCTTTATCTGGGGAAACTAGGCAGGCTTTCCTCATCAACGATGATTATACAAGAGTAATCTATTAATTAAGAGTGTTGGATAATTCCAACTATCGTTATGTCCTTACAACTAGTGGCAAACACACAATGATAATTGTGTGCTGTTAAACCTGGTACTGTGGACATTTATTTTTTTTTTATTTACATATAAGCATGTAGGTATATAATTTTTGATTGACGTGTCTTATTTTGTGGAGAGGGTCTTAAAATCTTTAATTGCATACTACATACGTTGGGGTGTATGTAATTATTATGTGAAATAAAGTTTGTCTTTATACAAGTTGTGTCAATCATCAATATCTTATTTGCAAACAACCTAGTGCCCCAAACAGGTCCATCATGTATCACATGTGTATGGCAGGGTTACCCCCTTCACAAATACTAATTTGTTTTAATATAATTTTCATTATTAATAATCGATAAAACCAGAAAACCGACATTCCTATAATATTGTCATTAATATTCAACATTACACAAGCCTGCAATACAAGACACGTGTTATTATTGGGACCTCACGTGACTGTCAAAAACAGCTGATCACTACGCCACCGCTGACCTCGGGGGTCGGGGTCCTCAAGTCGGTGAGGTATGAACAGATATACTGACAGAACGTATGCTAGCACTTTGTAAAACCTGAGTTAAGTACTGCAAATGTGATACGTATATGTTTCCCGGTCGGTCCAGATGTCCAGTGTATAACCAAATAAGCTTATGTAATGTACAATACATTATTGGCTTGGCAATAAACGGGAAATTGTTTATGTATTATGTAATGAGGACATTCGTGTGTGTTCTTCGTTCCTGCCGCTCTCCTCACTCTAGTCCCATAGCTTCCTGTTTATGCATATCATAATTCTAACTATTATTCAATGAATTTGTATGTACTACAAATCTCACATGCAAGTAATCTTCCTTGAGTACTTCATACATGGCTTGACAAGTTGCAGGTATTATGCCAGACAAACTTTGTTTTGATATCCTCGTTCTATACTGAAGTGACGTGTAGGTGCACCCAGTTGAAAGATATATGAGCGTTGTCTCTAGACGAGCCTCTGCAGATATACTCTCCCTCATATAGGTATCCTGTTTTTTTATATATGGTTCCACCTTCGCTAGAAGTTTGTAAATGGTGTTGTGTCCATTCTCATGTAATTGGTGAAGTCTTGCTCATGTCCATCTTGCAGTTCACGTAAAATCGTGGCTTGACTTCCCAATACTTTTCTTCGACCTAACCACTCTTTGCACCATTCCCTTTTCTGCATTTGGTTCTTCTTTTTGCACATAGCAGCAATTATTATAGTACACAACGCTATGCTCTTCGGCGATTATTCCTGCGACACACCATGGTGATCGTACCGCACCCGCCACTGCCGACCACCTACTAGTTACCGGCGCCCGACTATGATTGCCGCCAACCACCCCCCTGTGTGTACAACAACACACAGGCTTTGCCCGGTAAACGGGCAAAGCCCGCCGGGCACTGCTCGACCGTGTGGACGGGGCTTAACTCAAGGCTGGAAGGACTAATATGGGGCAGTAATTCCTAAAAAGACCTTTGTCCCCAGATTTTTTATAAGCTGGGTGAACTTTAGCAATTTTCAGTTTATCCGGAAAGACACCACTAGTGAAGGAGGAGTTACAAATGTGTAAGAGAACAGGTAGTAATACGTGGGCATCTTTGGATATTTTTATGATGGCCGGTAATTCATCTGCTGTGACAGGGGATAAGAACAGCTCATTTTGCTGTCTGTTTTGCAGGTAGGCTCTAAATTCCTTATGGTGATCAGGGATGCTCTCTGCAAGATTTTTGCCAATATTAATAAAATATTCATTGCAGTGGTTGGCAATGAGGGAGGGTTCCGTTACAACTGAATCATTTATCATAAAAGCTGAGTGGGGGGCCGAAGGCTGAGTGTTCCTGTTCTGAATAGAATTTATGACTTTCCAGGTTTTCTTACTGTCGCCTCATACTGACTGGAGCTTATTTGTATAATAGCTACGTCTGGCATATCTAACTGCTTGAGTTACTCGATTTCTGATACTTCGGTAAGCATCACCGAAAGTTTTGCTTTTTTATGCAAATTCCCTTTGGAGTTTGTGTTTTTCTTTTATCATTATCTTAATTTCGCTTGTGATATAGGGTTTGGAAATGGATACAGTTTTCACTAACTTTAGTCTTGAGGGGAAGCATTTACCAAAGCAAGCATTGAAGATGCAAGAGAAGTTGCAGATGTTCACGTTAGGGTTGTCGGAGGCATAAACAAGATCCCACTTAGCATTCATTAGGTTGTTTTAAAAAAGGAGCATGTTGTCGGTGCAGTCGTCTCTGTATTGTATTAAGACTCTACTAGACCTTTCAGGTTTTGTGGCTGTTTTATACATGGCAAAAACTGGGAAGTGATCTGAGATATTGTTATAAATAATTCCACTTGCAAGATTGTTAGAAATGTTGTTAGTTCAGATATGATCTATCACAGTGGCAAAGGTGGCAGCTACTCTAGTGCAGGGGTTCTTAACCTGGGGTCCATGGATGGGCTTCAGGGGGTCCGTGAAGGTCACATAAAAATTTAACATTTATATTCACTATACTTTGTGTATGTCATACACTGTATGAGACAATGAATTTTCAATAAAATAAAGTATATTCATTGCATGCAAAGTTGTGTTTATGTGCTTATGTGCCCATAGCTTTCACCAGATTCTCAAAGGGGTCCGTGACTCAAAAAAGGTGAAGAACCACTGCTCTAGTGGGCTTGGTTATAGTGTTGAAGAAGAGCTTAGAATGACAGGTAGCAAGACGGTCCATTACTGAGGTGTCGGTTTCTGATTTTAATAGATCAAGGTTGAAATCTCCTGCAATGTAGCAAAGTTTCCTTTCTGAACTTATGAAAGAGAAAAGCTCTGAAAATTTATCAAGAAAATTTCTTACACTAGTGTGGGGTCTTCTGTTGATTACTCCTACTAGGATATTTCGTTTGTCGTTACGTAATTCAGTGAAAACACTCTCCATGAACTCCTCCTGAACCTTTAAATCATCTCTTATAGAAGTGTTATACTTGATATCAACATATAGGGCGACACCACCACTGTGTCGTGACGTGTTGACGCAGTGTCTATTATAATTAGGAATGTTATACAAATGTTCAATATCGTTAGTGAGTTTGGTCTCACAGAACCCAAGTATATCAAATTTATGGGCAATAGAAGACATACACTGATCTAAAAAGGTATCTAGATGAAGGGTGTAAGGGCGGGTGTTTTCCAACACTTACCCCACCCTTAGCTTACTTACTTCTCTTGTTCTAGTTCTTACTCTTACTCAGTTCTTTTTGGTAGCATGGACATTCTTTTGGTACCATGGTCGAGGGTCTAGGCACATGGGTATGGTAATTCTGGTATCAAGTCACTTGGACGGAAATAAATGTAAAATACTGTGGGAGAAATGAATACACCTAAAATACTCTAAGAACAAATTTATTAAAAAGAAATCAGAGGGAAAAAGCGGTATTATTTACATATAACTACCAGGCTCAACTCCTGGGCTTATTGCTGACTCAGTACTTCCTTCTTTACTTATTTTCTTATTTACTTATTTTCTTATTTATTTACTCAACAGTAATTACTCAGATCTTACACTCTTACTGCACACAACCTTACTGGTGTGACATTACATTACATAGCAGGACCAGTTCCTTGGCCCTACTCACAATACATGGCACTCCTTGTACATTACTTTACTACTCACACCTACTGGTGGTACGTGGCATTACAGTACAGATACAAGACTTTACTCCGAGTCCGAAGTGGACAACTGTACTTCTCACACATTACAAGGTATTTCACATCACTTACTGACTGTTGGTAGTGCATATCAGATGCACTCACAACATATACGTTAATACAGAAACCAGCAGATACATGGGTCCACTACCCAACATGGGATAATTATTTCCTGCTAATTATCTCCAACATACATATTACAACACACTCTGCTGACATATAACTTCCAGGGAGTATCCCAGGGTAGAACACTGAGATTCACGATCGTTGTTGTGGTCTGTGGTAGCCAGACACATGGCGAGTCTAGGGTCTGGCACTACGAGGCAGTTGAGCACATTACTCAGGCCGCATCGGTGCCATCGTCTCATATATTGATCCCTGCTGAGTATCTCCTACATCCAGGGCAGTTGTTGAATGATCCAAGAGTCACAATTGGATCTGGGGACAAACGTTGGAGCAAGTGTCAGGGGACGGACTGGGAGGCATGAACAACACAATCATAACAAATCTGGGATCGACAGACATATTTACGTTATATTACTTCTTACACTGGGTGAATGACAATTCAACTGTTGAAGCATGAACACTGATGAACACTGATATTCACTACAATTGATTGAATCAAAACTGAATGGCTACACATAAACATACCTGGGGACAAACGTTGGAGCGGCGTCAGGGGACGCTCGCCCTGCGTAATGCGATGGTATATATATCCCTGAGTTGCCAGCGATCGCTACTCACGGAATGACAGAAATTTCAAACAAACTAACTATTACTCATTCAAAGATGACCCTCAGTTGACAAAGGTCTGGCGAATTACTTGAGTTGATTTACACAGACTAATTCAAGATCGAGCTTCCTAGGAGAAAGCGGAATAACAACTGATCGACAACTGTCGTCTTCACAAAGGCGGGACACTGGGAGGGAACACAAGTGTAGCGTCTATGGGGAAAAACACGTCTTCTTCTCAGGGGTTGCTAACCCACTCATGTTTTGCGGTCGTGGAGTTTAATAAGAATCATTAGTTAAAACAGATTAGCAGTCAACGTGACCATGACAAGGGGAATACTGCTGTTGTTATGGCTAATTAAGGAGAAGGAATGAGTTAGTAGAAGACTAGAACTAAACTCGGGAGAGTCAGGAATGTAATAGTTACAGTTGGGGTTGGTGTAACCCAGTGAGTTTTGTAGAAAGGCATTAGGATCGATATGAGGGAGTATTGTGTCGACACCATGGGTAAAGGGGGTGTAACACATACGATCTAGCAATATGAGGACCTCCTCTACATCACACTGCTTTCTGGATTTTCTGCACAAAAACTTGCAGAAACGCAAGACATCACTGGCCGTTGCCCTTGTTGACTTCAGGAAGGCCTTTGACCTTGTTGATCATGGCACTGTTATCAACAAGGCTATTGCACTAGGGCTGCCCACAAACCTGGTCTCATGGCTCACTGATTTGTTGAGTGGACGTCGCCAGGCAATGAGGTATCAGGGCTCGGTCTCCACATTCCAACACCTCACCTGTGGTGTTCCCCAGGGGACCAACATGGGACCACTGTGCTTCCTCATCCTGATCAACGACGCTCTATCGGACGCTCCTCACAGGTGGAAGTACGTGGATGACTGTACTGTGGGGGTTTCAGTGGACAACACCGCACCAGACTACTCATCGCTACAAGGCACCCTGTACAGGCTACAGGCATGGACTACGGAGAACAAGGTCACCATCAACCACACCAAAACCATAGTCATGCACATCAGTGCAAGCCCCAGCAGTCACAGTGGGTGCCCATCCTCTCCAGCTGGTGCAGACTGCCAAACTCCTGGGTGTAACTATAGACAACAAACTTGACTGGAAGGCCCATGTAAATAATACAGTCAAGGCAGCCTCGTACCATCTCTACATGCTACGACGACTTACGTCACTTGGGACACCCACGCCAGAGAAGGTGCAGAAAAGGGCCTGCAGAATCATGCTCGGCTCAGAATACTCTGGCTACACCAACGCTCTCTCCACCCTGGAAATGCCATCCCTCAGTGACCTCCACCACCAAGCACTGGAAAGGTTTGGCAGCCAAATAATGCACCACCCTCGTCATCGCCACCTCCTGCCACCAGCAGCCCCCCACTCACCTCGCGCAGTCCACCACTAAAACAAAATTCAGCCCATAAGAGCCCGCACCGATAGATATAAGAATAGCACCATCCCATCTATTGTTAAAATAATAAACAACTCCTGATTTATGTACTGTACAGCCCTGTAAATGTATTCAATGCATATTATATCATTATGTCTAAATCAAATGTAAGTCTGTATATTTTCAGCCACCGGCTGCAACTCTATTAATAAACCGTTTATTATTATTATTATTATTATTATTATTTTCTAAGGGAATGACACTAGCATCATCACTGTAGGAACATTGATACTGATTAAGAAAAGTTTCACACCTCAGTGACCCTGAGTTTTTACTGCTATCAACTTCATATTTTTTCCTGCCTCTGCTAATGGTCGTGTTATATTTCAATGTGATTCTGATCTTTAAAAATTTTGTTTTTTGCATAATGTAGTATTACTGATACGTAATTTGTCTTAGTATGCCTTATTGTGGGTAAAAATAAGTATATATTAAATGCATCTTCCGAAAGAGTGAATTTGCTACCAGAGTTTAACAGCTAATTCATGTATAACACTTCTGATAAACTTCCTACGTGCTTATGTTTGAAATAATGAATGTAAGTATTGAAGGTTACTAGTGTGCCCTGAAGAATGCAGTGATGGCTAGGGAAACACTGTGTAACACTGAGTCCGTTTATTGTGGATGAGAGAAATACAAGTGGTGACGCTGTGTGCCATGCGCGGCTCACACAGTCAGACTGAGGCGCCTTGCCATATGGCAGCCTCGGGGCAATGTTGCCACATAACACGTGCAGTGTTGCCACGTGATAATATATATAAATGCTACTCGGCACAGTAGCTTATGTACAGGGTTGCTACTTGGCACAGTAGCTTATATACATAACCTACATCTCCCTCCCCCCTCACGCTCATAGTCTTTGTCTTGAGCGGACTTCTTAGTCCTAAGTCGCTCCGAGCGTCGAGGTGCACTGTGGGGCGGATCCTCGTGAGGTGTAGGTGACTCGTCTTCGGTCAGAGGGCCAGCAGCAGGGGGTGGGACTGGCCGGAGGAAGCGGCGGTTCCTCCACCAGACACGGCCACTCGGCATCCTGACCTTGTAGTCCCGCGACCGGCCGACGCCCATCACTATGCCCACCTTGTCCCAACGTGTCGTCGTCGGGTTCTGGACGCGGGCAAGGGCACCAATCTCCAGCGGCTGAAGAGGGCGGGCACGGTCGTCATACCGAGCCTTGGCGTCCTGGGCACGTGTAGCGGTGCGGCGGTAGCAGCTCTCGGCTTTGGTCTGCCAGTCCTTCGCAAAGGCCTTAGCGTGTGTAGGAACGCAAGAGCGGAGAGGGTGACCATACAGGATCTGGGCAGGGGTAGCCCTGGGGCGTGTGGTCGATTCCACCCTCCTGATGTGACTCCGCTGCTGCTTGGGGCTGCGTGGGCCATCTGGAGGGGGCTGCGTGCGAACCACCCTGAGGGAAGTGCACTGCTGTCCT
Source organism: Homarus americanus (assembly GCF_018991925.1). Classification (NCBI taxonomy): domain Eukaryota; kingdom Metazoa; phylum Arthropoda; class Malacostraca; order Decapoda; family Nephropidae; genus Homarus; species Homarus americanus. The sequence goes on from NW_024737042.1 coordinate 17,248,665, forward strand.
CCTCGTCTCGGGCTTTTGGGCTTGGGTTGGCGGCAGCACTTGTCGTAGTGTCCATAGCGACCACAGGCCTGACACTTGCGGCCTCGTGCAGGGCACCTGTCTGTGTTAGACCAGTGGCCCTTACGGTCACATCCACGACACAGTGCGTCGGCGGCCGGGCAAGTCTTGGGGCTGTGCTGCTTTCCACAGCTGCCACAGGAAGCACTATGCGGAGGCGTGGAAGAACGTGTGGCAGCCTTCGCGTTGTTGGCCGCCTTCTTATCCTTCTTGTATTGTGAGATAGCTCTCACAGCAGGTGGGGCCCGTAAGGCAGAGGTGGCGGACTTGGTGGCCTCGTATGACCGACATTCAGTCACTACCACCTGGAGTGTGGAGGAAGCGTCCAGGGGGATGAGTCGCTGCATCAACTCTTCGTGCCTGACACCTGTCAAGATCCCGTGCTTGATCCAGGCTTCCTCACATTCCCGGCTGTGCGCCTTGCAGACGTCGATCTCCTCTGACAAACTCTTCAAACGTACAAAAAAGTCGTCAAAGGATTCGTTCTCCGCCTGCTTGCAGCTGGTGAAGGCACGGCGACGCAAAGCCTCGTTGTTCCGACCCTTAACGTGCTCCTGTAAAAGGTCGAGCACATCCGTCACTGAAGAGGTAGAGTCGGGAGGCACGTGCAACGTGTGCTCCAAAACTCTCTGGGTCTCCAGCGACAAACACATCCGCAGTTGGATGAGCTGTTTGTTTGGAGGCATGCTGTCAAGGTCCACCATCGTGGAGTAATCTGTCCAACGCCGCCTCCACTCACGAAAAAGCTGAAACGTGACGTCTGGTGAGAGGGCGGGTGGGGGTTGAACAGATGCCTTGGGAGCTGTTGGGGTAGCAAGAGTACCTGGAGGACGCTGGTGTGGTGGAGGAGGGAGAGTACTGGCGCCTTGATGCGCGCTACCTGCGAGTGAGGGAGGGTGGGTTAGCGCCAGGGTCGCCAATAGCGCCTCAAAACGCAACTTTTCTTCCTCTCTTCGTGTCTCCTCCCTCTGAAGTTCCATCTCTCTGCGTCTCTCGTCCCGGTCGTCCATCCACTTCAGAACTGTGGCGATGTCCGTCACTGGAGGTGGAGGATGAGAGTCTGCGCCCGGGAGTCGTGTCTCCCATCTTGACGTCCCTTCTTACCTCCCATCTTTGTGTGTGCGTGGACTGCACTGTTTAATATATAAAGTGGCGCCTCAACAGCTCGAACCACATATATAAGACATAAACAGCGCAAAATCACGCTTATGGTCCAGGTCCACTGTTCTCTCCGTGAGTGAGTGAGTGCGTGCGTGCGTGCGTGTATGTGTCTGAGAGAGCGGAGGGAGCGTGGACAGCTGCGTGGTCCGGCAAGACCGTCAGTGTCCCCCGGATGTCGCACGAGAAGGGTGTACGCCTGCGTGCTCCGTGGGTACCACAAAAAAAAGACAGGCCAATGCTCAACTCAGCTCTAGACACACACTAATACACTGACACTAACACTGGCACCGTCACTAAAACGCACTGTGACGGAGCAACACTGCACATCGCGGCGAAACACAGCGCAACACAACACAACACACTGAGTCGACGCAACACAACACACTGAGTCGACGACGCGCATCACCGGCAGACGTAACTGTCGGCATTGTTCACACACTTAGTAAGTCCACAGATCCTAGACACTGCGCCATGAAGGTTACTAGTGTGCCCTGAAGAATGCAGTGATGGCTAGGGAAACACTGAGTAACACTGAGTTCGTTTATTGTGGATGAGAGAAATACAAGTGGTGACGCTGTGTGCCATGCGCGGCTCACACAGTCAGACTGAGGCGCCTTGCCATATGGCAGCCTCGGGGCAATGTTGCCACATAACACGTGCAGTGTTGCCACGTGATAATATATATAAATGCTACTCGGCACAGTAGCTTATGTACAGGGTTGCTACTCGGCACAGTAGCTTATATACATAACCTACAAGTATCTTTAAATAATTTAGCTAAATATCTTTCTCGTCAGAAACGGTCATCCCAACGATTGTGTGGTCAGCTGGGGTGGCCTGGTGGGTCGGTGGGGGAGGGTGGTCGGTGGGGTAGACAGTGGACAGGGCTGCTCAGATTACAAGCCGTGGCACTGAGTAGGATTCCACTAAATAAGAATCACGATGTATAACTTTTCATACAGAGACCATAAAGACATCTACCGCCGTAAACTCAGAAAACTACCCATTTAAAAATATTATCCCTGGCAAGTTATTATAAAGCAAAATTATAATGTATATAAGGCTGTGTGTGTGTGTGGATATTCTTCATGTATGTCTTCCACAGTTGTTGACAAAGTGCCAGTTATCGCTCGCTCAGTGTTGTGAATATTTAACTATATTTACAACTATTCCCTTAGTTGTGATATTCGGTTATTACACAAAATAAAGGCAAATGTTTATAACTATCGTGAAGTTTTATTTCTGGAGACTTTGGGAAGTAACTTTTCTGAGTCATATTAATATCCATGTGTTACTAATACAGAATGTGGAAAAGGTGAACTTAGCGAGACACTTCCATGGCTTAGCTAAGTCGGCTCACTTCTTGTAGTTCATGGTCTCAGAAGCATCATAAGAACATAAGAACATAAGAATGAAGGAAACTGCAGCTGGCCTATTGGCCCATACTGGGCAGTCCCATTTACACCCAACCCCTATTGCTCATATAAGCATCCAACCTATGCTTGAAGCTATTCAGCGTATTCGAGTTAATGATGATATTTAGTAACTTGTTCCATTCATCCACTACTCTGTTTCCAAACCAGTGTTTGCCTATTTCACGCCTAAATCTAAATTTGTCTAATATAAAACCATTGTTACGAGTTCGCTCCTGGTTGGATAGTTTGAGTACCTTTGTAATGTCCCCTTTGTTTAACCCTGACTTCCACTTATACACCTCTATCAGGTCGCCCCTCGCTCTACGTCTCTCGAGGGAGTGTAGATTAAGATGCTTTAACCTGTCTCTATACTCAAGGTTCCTAATGCCCGGGATTAGTCTTGTCTTTCTCCTCTGAATTCTTTCCAATGATTCTATATCCATTCTGTAATTCGGTGACCAGAACTGAACTGCGTAATCCAGGTGTGGTCTCACAAGAGCAAGATACAGTTTTAGGATGACCTCGCTAGTCTTGTAACTAACACTCCTTTGTATGAACCCAAGTACTTTATTAGCCTTGTTACGAGCAAAAACACATTGTTTACTTGGCTTAAGGTTCCTACTTATCATTACTCCTAAATCTCTCTCGCAGTCGGATTTCTCTATGGCATCGTTGTTCATCTGGTATCTGGTTTCCCTGTTTACATCTCCTATACTGAGTACTTTACATTTGTCCATGTTGAATTTCATCTGCCATTTTTCAGACCATTCGAAAAATTTGTTTAGATCTTCCTGTAGTTTTCCGGAGTCCTCGTCTGATTTAATAACACGTCCTATTTTAGTGTCATCAGCAAATTTACTTATGTTGCTGTCTATGCCGATATCTATGTCGTTTATGTATATAATAAATAATAATGGTCCAAGTACTGAGCCTTGGGGAACTCCACTTGTGACGTTGCTCCAATGGGACTTAAAGCCGTTAATGCTCACTCTCTGTTTCCTGTCCTGTAACCACGCCCTAATCCATTTAAGGATGTTACCTTTGATGCCATGAGCTTCTACCTTTCTAATTAGTCTTTCGTGGGGGACTCTCTCGAAGGCTTTGCTAAAGTCGAGATATACCACATCATAATTGTGCCCCTCGTCCACCGATTCGAAAACTGATGAAAAGAATGTTAATAGATTAGTTAGACATGAACGTCCGCTTGTGAAGCCATGCTGGGAATCATTGATCAATCTGTGCTTCTCCAGGTGATTTCGAATAGAGTTTGAAATGATTGCTTCCAGTAATTTGCCTACTATTGATGTTAGACTGATTGGGCAGTAGTTAGAGGATAGTGATCTATCCCCCTTCCTGAAAATCGGTATGACATTCGCTATCCTCCAGGATTCTGATACTACACCTGTTTTTAAGGACATGTTAAACAACTTTGCTAAGGGCATACTAAGCTCTTCCTTACATTCCTTTAATACTCTGGCAAATATCTCATCGGGAGCAGGTGACTTATTAGGCTTTAGTTTGTCTATTTGCTTACTAACATCGTTACTAGTCACTACTATCTCGCTTAATTGGTTTTCTTCACTATCTCTGAATAGAGTCGGTGCCTCGGGTATCATGTTTAAATTTTCGGTGGTGAAAACTGTTGAAAAATATTTATTCAAATTATTGCTCATTTCTCCGTCGTTATCAGTGAACTCGCCGGTATCTGACCGTATTGGTCCAATCTTTTCTCGTGTTTTAGTTTGATACATTTGGTAGAATCCTTTGGGGTTTGTCTTCGCCTCCCTTGCTATCCTTACCTCATTATTCCTCTTGGCTTTCCTTATCTCAGTTTTGACCCTACTCGCCAATATCTTATAATAATCCTGGAGGTAAATTTCGCCACGCTGTATCCTTCTACCTATAGCCTTCCTTTGGCCAATGATGTTCTTTAAATAATTATTTATCCATTTAGGGTCATTTTTGTCTGATCTGAGTTTTTTGTATGGTATGTTCTGCCTCTGTGCATTAAGTAACTCATTATTTAAATTGTCGTGGAACTCGGCAGTCTCAGATGTCGTTAACAGGTCGGAGTCATCTGTCAGGTTCACGGCCAAGCGCGACACCCCCTCTCTCAGCTGCCTCTTTAAACTGTCAAAGTTTGCCCTTCTGAAATCTGGTACTTCAGTGGAATTTTCCTTACGTCTGCCCTGAAAATCTAACTGAAATCGAATTTCTTTGTGATCGCTGTTCGCAAGTTCGTTCCCTACCTCGACATTGCTAATGAGGTTTTCTCTGTTCAACAGAACTAAATCGAGTATATTATTACCCCGTGTGGGTTCGGTTATATGTTGCTTAGGAAACAGTCCTGGATCATCTCGAGAAAATCCTCTGATTCTGAGTTACCCGTAAGGTCAGTCCAATCTATTTGGCCAAGGTTAAAGTCGCCTACTATACAGACTTTGTTGTGTATGGAAGCCCTGCGCAATTCATCCCAGATACGTCGCTCATTGACTCTATCAAGATTGGGAGGTCTATATATTACTCCTGTGATTAATTTTTCCCTACCGTCGCTTAATTCTATCCAAATTGTTTCTGTATTCCGCTCAGTTTTTATTTCCTTATTTATTTCACACTTCAGATTATCCCTAACAAAGATTGCTACTCCGCCTCCTTTCCTGGTTTGCCTATCTGTATGGAACAATTTGTAACCCGCAATTTGGTATTCGACCGGCAACTCACGTGAGTCTAGGTTGATCCATGTTTCAGTGAATGCTATTATATCGATTTTTTCGGTACATACCAAGGCCCTAATATCATCCATTTTGTTTCTCATACTTCTACTGTTCGCGTAGTAGACATTTAAGTAAGTCGTGTTCTGAGTCCTCCCTTTTCCGCGTTTAGTTTTAAACTCCCTGTTTAATTTAGTTTTGTCATCATTCCTAACACTATTTCCCTGTAATCTATTACTTTGTTTACCCGCTCCCACTGCAGTTTCCCCCACCCCCGTGCCCATATGTTCCCCTAGCAGTTTAAAGACTTCGATATCCTTTGAACTGCCCCCTCTAGAGACCCAGCCAGGGTTGCCACCCCATCCCGAGACAGGTGCACCCCATCCCTAGCATAAAGGTCCCTTCTGCCGTAGATGTTGTCCCAGTTGTCAATGAATAGGATCGATATTGATTTGCAATATCTGTCAAGACGGTCGTTGGCACGAACCGCCCTTGACAACCACTCCCTGCCAACTCTCCTTCTAGGCAGGACACCGCATATGATAGGGATCCCTCCCTTAAACCTAATACGTTCTATAGCTGCCTTGAACTTATCAAGAAGCTCCTCGCTCCTACACTGGCCAATATCATTGCCTCCTGCACTGAGGCAGATAATGGGCTTGTTCCCATTACCAGACAAGATATTGTCCATCCTGTCAATTATATCCCCCACCCCAGTTCCTGGCAAACACACCCTCATCCTATTTTTGTTTTTACCACAAAAGGCCCTGTCCATGTACCTTACCTGTGAGTCACCAACAAATAAAATTTTTATACCTTCCTTGTCATCCCTGTCCCTGACTGTACTAACGTCAAATTCGTCTATCAAGGGACTGAACGGGTTGGCACACTTAGCTGTTGTTGTCGTTGTTGTCGTATCCTTGGTGTACTTCTTCACCACCAGCTTCGTCTTCCCACTACTCACAACCTTCCACTCGCTTGAGTTTTCGTCAGACACTGGCTCCCCTTTTAACCTCGCCAGCTCTTCCTTTAATTTCAGGTTCTCCAACGTGGCCCTCTCAATTTCTTCCTTGGCCCTCGCCAATTCTTCCATGGACCACTCCAGTTTGGTCAACAAACTCACATACCCAAGACCGCACATAGCTCTGGCCATATCTGATAATTATCCCTCGGGAGCTAACCCTACCGTGACCTTTCCCCTAGTGAGGTCAGAACATCCTTCAACACTGTAAAAAAACAAAAACAATCTCTCCTTGGTGGAGAGATATATTTGAAGATGAGATGCGTAGTAATATAGCCCTGGAAACTCTGAATCGGCTGCTTGTCCAATTAACCAGTCCGTTCACATATATTTATATTTGGGTTTTAAGTAACGAAACCCAAACGGTAGTTCCTTTGTTTTATTATAAAAGGTTGTATATATAATTCCTGAGTGTATATCAATCGTAAGTCTCACTGTCTAGGAGTAAATGAGAAGGGGACGGCGTTTATGTATAATAAACGTTAGGTCACGTCCTTACGATATGAGTTGAGGTGAGCTACTGAAGCTTAAGGGCATCTCAGTGCGTGCTTACAGAAATGCTGAGCTATGGGTCTCGCCCTCTTGGGTGAGTTGCCCGCTCACGTGTCCATATCATGTCTTACTCATAGACAGTGGAAAGTTACAGGGTGGTGAATCTGAATATAATATCAGATGTATTGACCCATTTATATAATACGTTCTGTTGATGAGACAGGGGCCTATTACAACTCCACTAGTAAACATCTGATGTCCAAATATACCGAATTATATGATCTTTCTAATATGGGTCTAGCGTAGTCTTTTAAGGGGAGGGGGCGGATGTTCGTCAACGAAAGAAAGTTATTGATAATATGGTCAATAAAAACAGTGCCAGACACAGGAAATAAGAGAGTCTGGTCCGGCCGCGGCGGCAACCCAAGACACAGCGACATTGATATTTGTGACAAGAGCGGAGGGACAAGGAGCCACAAGTTTGGCCGCCCGCCCCGACTCTTGGCCAAGTTGTAACTCAATCTCCACACTTCCTCCCGGAGCTGTCGCCGCCCGCCCTCTCCGCCTGATGTATGTGTAAATATATTTCACCGCAACGACACAGTCAACATGCCTGCCATAAATACAAAGAAAATTACGGTACGAAGTTCCAGTATTGACTGGAATTTATTTTCTTGGCGTTAACAGCAATTGTTTGCAAGATCTCAAAACTTTTTCCAAGAATACATTGTACACAATCACTGTATCTCCTCTACTGTAAACATTATAGGCGTTTGGGCACGTTTGGGGAGGAGTGAGGGAGTAAGAACTAAGAGATGGTTCACACTAGACTAAAAGTTGACGTGAGGATTGTCGTCCGATCACTGGAGGAAGACGTAACAATCACTCATGAGAAAAATACTCTGATGAAATACTGTATGGCTTTATGCCGTTCATTTACTGTTTGTGTGTTATTGTATTGTGTTTCTTTATGTGGTGTGCGTTGTGCTTATGTGGTTGTGTTGTATTTGTTTCTGTGGATGTATATTGTGTTTCTCGACAACTTACTTTCTTCTATCATAAGTACAAATATGTGATCGATTCATGACAAGAAATATGTACTCAGACCTCTTTAATATTATATTATGCATGGCGTAATGCACAGTAATGCATTGCGTTATGCATGACGAAATATTTTTATTTCTCGTTACCCTCACCTGTGTATGTAAAATATTTTGTATAATTATTTGTGAGCAAAACTGGTACTTGATACCTAAAAATGTATGTATGTTTAACTATTTGTACAGCTTAATGTAGGAGTTGTTTTATATTAGTGCTGTTAGGCTTGTAGTCCCCTGGTACACCGTACACTGGTTTTTGTCAGTCATGGAAGGCATTGGAAGTGGGAGGACATCTGAGTTTGTCAGTGGTGTATACCTTCTCTAATATGGTTTAATTGAGTATTATACATTCATTGCTGCTCTATTATTATTTATTGGGTAAATTTGCATTAGTGCACACAACTCTGTTAGAAAGTCAAAACTCTGTTTTTCTAGTGTATTTGTGTGTTTTGATTGGTCTTGACCTTCAATTCCGTCGGAAATTGCCCGTTTTTTAGTTATCAGGGTTTTGGTGGGGCGTTTGCCGACAAAAATTATGGCAAAGCGAATACAAAATACACAAAAAAACACGAGAAAAATATAAACCTGACCTGACCTAACGTAACCTAACCTAACTAACTCTCACCATATGATGGAATCACTTATTTCTTACATTATTGGCCCGGTTCTGGTTTGTCGTTAGATTCTGAGATTAGTACACGTTGCTGACGTTGATTCTCGCTTAACGTGGGGGTTATAGGCGGGCAGCTTGCACTTAGGACACTTTACTGAGGTCGGGAGAACACCATGAGATCGAAAAAATTTATAGCTTGTTCGTTATTTTTTTAACGCGCAATTAACTCCATATAATTGAAGTGACACCCATGGCAGACTTCAATGGTCGGAAATGAATTTGAATTTCAAAGCATGAGAGACCCAAAATAAAAATCGAATCTGATTGGGCCAAAAATATGGCGAATTAAACCACAAATCATTTTAATTGATGGGAAAAAAAACGCTTTTGATTGGCCTCGTGAAGTGTACGGGACGCATGCGCATGACGATTTATGGGGACACGCAGTGTGGGAGGTGAGGTAGGCGATAATGGCGGAAGATTAATGGAAGAAAATAGAGACATTTTGGATGCGCTATCTCCGTTATTATAAGTTTGCGACGGTAATGTAATAGAAGAAAATTATCTTATAATTAGACGTCTTTTTCTAATATGATAATAGATTTGGGGTAGGAACGTTGTATGCACAAACGCAAAAATACCATTTATTGTGTGTAAAGTGGTTTATGGTTTATATACTGTGCACATATTAGTTGTTTATTAAGGATGGAAAACCAAGTGCAGTTTAACTTTGTAAGGAGTCATTGCCTATGATGTTTTGTCCTATGTTAAATACTTTCAAAGTCAGTGATCATGTTTATTCTTTATTCTCTTGATTTAATTTATCCGTTCATTGTGTAACCTGCACATTTATTATGGTAAACTTTTGTTAAGTATTTTATTTAACTATTTTGTGACGTATTATTCCAAACCTTTACTACTGGACTGTTGTGATGAAGTAAGAGGGCTGTGATTGAACCTATGACACACAATTTCGTCCTTATTTGTATTTGTAACTTTCGCATTTAACATTGTTTGTCGTGTATTGAAGTAATATTAATTTTAAGTGATAAATATTAAGAGTCAAGTTGTCCTAAATTGCCAATTTGTTTTTGTTTTTGTTGTGCCACATGTGCCATCATTAATATATTCATCTTTAACGTAATTACAGTTGCTAGTTTATGGCATAACAATGATCAGTTAATAGTTTTTGTAAGATTTCCAAACTTTGATCCCTTTGATCTCCGACTGACCAAACCTTCAGGAAACTGAAACGATGATTTAAAAGCGATACTACGTAAGATATATTGCCCTTAAACTACACAAATGATCTTTCATATACACCAAGAGAAACGTTAAACCTCTTGGCACAGCCCGAGTGAGGATAGCAGCAAAAACAATTTACTTCCCCGAAATCGAATTATTCCATACTAGGAATCAAGTTTTAACACGTGTCATGCACCGCACTGTGCTGTGTGACGACAACACGTACTAATAGTTTATGGCTTAAATTATAATACTGTCTGGGGGGCTATACATTCCTCGTGAGATTTTTCAAACACTACGATTATTTTCAGGTAAAGGTAATCAATCAATAACATCTAGCGTGCATGGCAGCAGTGTATGCTGGTGTGGGGGGAGGCGGGGGAGGTTACGATGTCGAGCGTGTGACATGACTTGTTCAGGTTCACATTTATGACCGTTCCTCACAGAAGAAAATAATGTCCGTCACATACCAAGTACCATATTGGGTGGTTGGTCGGAACCTCAGCTAGACTGTCCGCCCTGCCAATGGAAAGATTGTTGGGAGTCTGTACTACGTTACACTCGCTACAAATAGTATCTGCAATTTATTTTGTGAGACAATATTACACCGAGACAACATGAGTCGCGGTGTTCATTTTGACATCCATCCGATCCCACCTTGCAGATGCTGTACCTATTGTATCGAGTGTACAGTACAATACTATAGTTTAGGGGTGGCCAACCTGTCGATCGCGATCGACTGGTCAATCGCAAGATCTTCTCTAGTCGATCGCTTGGCAAAGTTAAACTTAATGATCCATCCTTCTTAAGCTGCCATACAAAAATCTTCTTCAAATTTTACTCATAATCATTGGGATATTATATTTGTTTAGATTTTTTTCTGGGAATAGATTATCATTATGGACACATCAGAGCGATACATAGAAAAAACAACTTCGACTGTGCCATGCTGTGTGTGGCGGAACCTGATAGGAAGTGTTCGCGTTCATACGGGCCGGTGCTAGCTGGTTCCTGGTAAGGAAACTGATCAGCAAGTTGTCATCAGTTGTAGGCTAAAACTAGGCAGGTATTTGCTTTTATAAGTTTACAAATACACGTTAAACTTTGTATTAATGAATTTGGTAATGAAAAAGTCGACTCGATATTGAGGAGTCTTGTCAAAAGTAAAGAGAGAGAGAGCGAATTATATTTGGCAACCTTGCCCAGCGAGCCTACACACTTGTCACCAACAATGCAGTGATTTTCAGTCATTTGCAATACTTGGAAGTGTGAGGTGCTGCCTCTTGTTATGGAAAACTCTTGGGTGATTACAAGAATTACTGACTTTCTAGCTTAGCGACAGTTCTCGCCGCAACCCTAGAGTAGACAGGAGTGTCCACACTAGCCGATGACAATTGCTTATATAAAAAAAGTTAAGAACGTTACGCTGTTATGTTATTAATTCTCATATTCATGTAGGAAATGTCATGGAAAAAAGTAATTCTCGTATTGACGTGCGACTTTTTCTTTTCCAAATATAGGTTATTGGCCAACAACTGAACCAAAAATGAGTTCTGGACCAAGTACTAAAAAATACCCAAATTTACCATTTTCACAATGAATGGGAAGAAGACTATTTTTTTACAATGAATAATGTGAAGTGTCTCTGCTTGACCTGTCATGCGTCTCCAGCTCTAGCTAAGAAAGAAAATCATGAAAGGCAGTTAAAAGGTTTTCACAAGAAGTATGATAATGATTTCCCACCCAAAAGTGAGCTATGAAAGAGGAAAGTTCATGAACTGAAATCACAGCTTACTGCACAACAAACTCTTTTTACAGAAGCGAGCTCAAAATCAAAGGTAGCAACCATTGCATCATTCAGGGTGAGTCGAGTACTTACAAAGCATAAACAAAAAAAACATTTCATGATGGAGAAATATGTTTGAAATACTGTTTTCTATTAAGGATGTTCAGTTATCAAGAAACACTGTCGTGAGGCGCTGTGAATTCATGGCTAAGGATTTGGGTGAACAACTGAATAAAGACATACGTGAGTGTTGTGTTCTTTTCATTACAATTTGATGAGTCTACTGATGTGGTCGATACATCACAATTATGTATTTTCATGAGAATGGTGTTTAAAGACATGAGTACCAAAGAGGAACTGCCGAAAATTCTACCATCAAAAGGAAAAACTCAGGATGAAGACTTATTTCAGACTTTCTGTGATTTTGTTCATAGTACACAGTTGCCAGTAAGTTAGCTCGTATCTAAAAATACTGATGGGGCACCTGCATTGGCTGGCCGAATCAGTGGGTTCATTGCCCTGTGCAGGAGTGATGATAGGTTTCCTAACTTCTTTCTTGGCCTCAACAGATTGGCCTTTTGGTCACAACGAATTGTGGTGTAAGATTTAGCTTTTTTAGTTGACATGACTGCTATGCTGAATAAACTAAACTTAGATCTGCAAGGGAAAGATAAAACTATAGTTGACATGATTAGTCCTGTGGCTGCTTTCAAGCAGGAACTAAAACTAGTGTTTTCGCAGCTGCATCAACTTCAACTACGAAACTTCTGAAATATGATGTCTGAACTAGAAAACCAAGGAAAAGATTGTGACCAGTTTGACAGTACTCGATATAATGAACAGGTACAAATTCTTGCCTCATATTTTGACAGACGGTTTCAAGATATAACAACAATAGAACCTGTTGCAACATATATGTGTTTTCCATTTGGTAAAATCACAAATGTTGAAGATATTGCTTCTAGAATGGCATCAGTATTTAACATGGACATATCTGAAGTCGAAAATGAGCTTCTGAAGCTTAAAAATGATATTCAGATCAAATCCAGGGCAACAGGAGGAAGTTTCTGGAACCTTCTCAGTGAAGAAAAATATCCCAATGTCAGCATTTTTTGGATCAACCTACCTTTGTGAATCAACATTTTCACACATGGAACACATTAAATCCAAATACCGATCAACAATGTCAGATGAACACCTGGATGTTTACTTGAGGCTAGCAGTCACCGCCTACAGTCTTAATTACACAAAGCTGGCAAACAACATGCAGTGCTAACCATCTCATTAGTCAGGTAAGTTTATGAATTTGTCATGTTAACAATATATCATAACAATTATTTAAAAATATTATTTGTTAACTCTCTCTCTCTCTCTCTCTCTCTCTCTCTCTCTCTCTCTCTCTCTCTCTACGAATCTGCGTATTTTATGGCAATGGGTGAATATTAGGCTGGTAGATCGCGTCAGGGTAACTGTGGAAAAAGTGGATCACATCACACAAAAGGTTGGCCACCCCTGCTATAGTTTATCAATTAACTGGGATCCGCCGACCAATATCTCAGAGGATTTTCTGGTTTAGTCTGTATTTGTGAGACTTTACGGGTAATCTATGTCATTATACGACCAGAAACACACAGTTAAGGAGTGCTTATTCCTGTAAGAAAAGTAAACATCTGAAACAATCTTTCATATAATTACGCATTAAGGCCTACTTGTCCAGTATGTCAGTTTTCCATTTTTAGCCCCTTTCTCTTCCTCTTACACCTTTCACGTTATTTCTCATTTTATTTTAGACTCTTATATGCACTCCTATCGGGGCGTGTGTCTTCCAGGCTCGACTCCATGTGAGACATCAAACCCCCACAAGCAGACATAGATTCAGAGGAACACATAACTTCCCTGACAGTGAATTCTCTCTGTGTATCATCTTTTCCATGAGGTGATTTATCTCATTACGTAAATTTTAATATTATCGTTGTGTCTATGTCGCCTGAGGTGTCACAGCACCGCAGGATCACAAAGATCCAACAGTGAGGCTGCTGTGAGTCGTGTTGTCACCCGATAATTGGGTTGATTGATTGATAAGTGAGGAATCTCTCTGGCTTTGTAACCTTGTGTCCTTGACAGTGACTATACTCGGAAAACAAATCTAAATTCAAGTACAATATAATGCATGTAGAATGGTAGCAGATTACTATGTAATAAATATGATGAATTAAATGATAATTGACAAAATGAGTTGAAAACAGAATTGATTATGCTCATAGATGGAGGGAGCTAAGACTCCGGTTACATTAAACTTTCTACTGACTGGGTAGCAAGTATTTTCGCTAGGAATGAAAGCGATGCGGTAAACACCAGCCACTCTGCGTTCTGGCACCATAAGATGATTGTAGCAAGTTCCTATCATTTTGGGGAAGGAAAAGAGAACCTCGAAAGAATCAATACTGTATATCCCTAAGAATCAACCCTGAGAGATGTGTCGCTCTTAATATTTAGTTGTTGATGTCTACTGTATTATCAAATCTAGAATGCAAGCTTGAAAACCTTAGTTGTTGAAATGAATTAATACATTATAGAGAGGACGAATCTGTAGACGGGTGAATGTAGAAAGTCTCTGAACCTGTGAGGACGTAAGACAGCTTCTTGTCGCCGGGTGCCGAGGATAACAATATCCTTCGTCTGTTCGAAAGAGCTTACGACAGCGTCATAAATTCCTAAATGTCCTGATCTTAGAACCCATGACGCTGCCCCATGACCTGGACAATGGAGTGCTCCACCAGCAAGCTTAAACATATCTTATGGAATTACACCAAAATGTAATAACACATACACATATCTCGCGCCTGAAACTGCCATTGACTGAGTGTGTACTTTATTGTTGTTTTAGGGAGCTACCAGGAGTAGAAAGACCTAGGTGTTGCCAGCTGTTGGGAGTAAAAGAAAAAGGGAAGCGAACTGTACACAAATATATACATTAGGGTGTGTCATACGGAGGCGAATTTTTTTTTTGAGTTTGAAAAATCGGCCCATGGTATTAATGATGTAGTTCTATGTGCAGAATCATGCGATATCTTCAGATTTGAAAAGTTTTTATTTTTTGCTAGGTAAATTTTAACTTGAAATCTTAGGAAAATTCAGTATTCCCACCCTTTTACCAACACCACTAAATAGCTTATTTAAAGTAAAGTAAATGTATCAGGTTAATTTATTAGGATGAAAATGATCCAGAATAGTGAAACGAATGATCTTGGCACATTTAACAAGTTTAATATTTGCTGAAAAACAAAATCATCAAATACAAAAACCGGTTTTACTACTACGACCGATTGTTGCTACTTTTTCCTAGAGAACATGTCTTTCTTGCTTCTGTTTCTACTCATCACCTCCCTGCGCTGACCACCTGGCTGGATGTGGCATCCCTCTCTCTGGCTGGCCTGTGAGCTGCTGGCCTCGCTCACTTGCTGTACACAACGCTCTACTCTGGTGCGAGGCCAGGCAGGGACATGCATGGGGTTGTCCAGGCAGGGACATGCATGGGGTTGTCCAGAAAAGCTCTGACTTGAACATTGGTGAGGCTGCAGGTAAGAGGGGGCTCACTGCCAGCCTGGAGGTTATCCAGATCTATGAGATCAGTGAGGGTCTTGGCACCTAGATTGACTTCAGGAGTCTTCCTGACCCTGAAGGAATCGTCACCAACTGATTCGTCATGCCCAGATCCTCTCATAAGTCTCATATCCAAGATCTTTTTGACTGCCACTCTTCTCTACTCCTCATCCTTACTGCAGAGCATTGTCTGCAGAACTGCCTCGGGATGAGCATACCAGGAAGATCTCCTGGAGTCTGCTCCACAATCTGAACAACCTTCATGGCTGACTCCTCAGGAGCTCAAGCTGGAAGAGAACATGCCTCGGACCTTCGGAGAACGATGACTTGACCTTGGTGTTGAACCAATTTGGCAGAGTGAACACTCACGATGAATTGGACAATAAGTCTCAGGTTGTGAAGCTGGTTCCCTTTCAGTTTATGATGAGCGACCCAAATTCTGCAGGAACCTGAGAGCCGTTGTGAGCCACCTAGAATGTGAGACTGGACCTATCTGCAGGTAAGCAAGTCTATCAGGCATGACCCCAGTTTTGATGGCACTGCAAATCATGTAACCATAGTACTGGTCAGTACTCAGGTCGTCAATGACAGTATGTGCAAGCTCAACGAGTGGAGGGCCAACTGTGATTTTTTCAAAGCTCGGATTTATTTCTAACTCAGTGGCAGAGTCCAGCATCTTGCCAAGAGGACCAGACCATCTGTTGTTTGAAAGAGTCTTGCCATCCAGCTCCTGGATCAGATGTCTGAGTGGCAACTCGTTGGTGTGGAGGTCACAAACAATCCAGACCAGCTTCCTCCCAATCTTCCGCTCTATCCACTGTATGACCCCCCCTTGCCACCCTGTGTTCGTGTTGGTGCTGTCCCCTCCAATGGCCTGCAGGGTCTGGTCTACGTTCCTCTCTCTGAGCCAGTTCACAATGTTATCTGCCACTATCTCAGCTGGTTTCCTGATGTCATCTTTCTCTGGAGTGAAATGCCACAAATACTTCCCTCCTGGTTCACTGCAGCAGGTGTAGTGTTCCTCCTTCACCATGGCAGGGAACAACTTGTCAGAATCTCCAACTTTCATGAACACTTTAGTGTCATCCCTTCTCCCATCAAAGAACAAACAATTGATTCCATTTTCTCTTATCCCCTTATCAAACTCCTCTTCTAGGTTACTGACAAGTTTCTCCTGAGCTCTCCTTACTTTGTTATGATCTATCACCAGGTGAACATCATCAGGTGTTATCAAACCACCGTCAATCCAGGCAGCTGTTGCTATCTCTGCAGTTTCTCTGAGACCAGTGTGGTGTCGCATGCTGGCCAGAGCTATGCTCGGGATATCTTTCCTATTTCGAATCTTATGCCTGGAAGGTTTGGGATCATTATTTTCTGGGTTAGGGACAAAGTCACCATTCTCCTGGTCAGCACTCGGATCAGCCATGGGGAAGTCATTAAACTCTGAATCAGCTTGACTCCAATCATCGGCCTTTTTTACCTCACCCTGGGCTTTCTCAAGTCTCTTTTCCTCGGCAACTCTTCTCCTCTTCTGCCTCTCTGTGGCAGCCTCCTGTCTCTTGGACTCCGGAATATCTTGGCTAGAAATCATGAGAGCCCCTTACTGCCAGTCTTCTCTCTCTGTGCTTTGACAAATGCCAGTTCGATCACAGGAATCTTCAGTTCACGCTTGCAAATACAGGAGATGTGGGCCTCGGATTTACAGTCACGATCGCATCCAAACTCAGGACAGAGAACAATTGGGCACTTGCAAGTAATTATGTCAAATAACTGGTCCAGTTGCTTGGCAAAGCTGTCCTTAACTGCAAGTTTTCCTCTCCCAAGAGAGATATCTCTTGCCTTTTCCCAACTGGCTAGCAGTCTCTCACTAATCTTCTTCTGACTTGTTATGACTGGAGGCTTGAACTGAGCGTTAGCCAGAGTGTACTGTGCCAA
The DNA here is from genome assembly GCF_018991925.1 of Homarus americanus. NCBI lineage: Eukaryota > Metazoa > Arthropoda > Malacostraca > Decapoda > Nephropidae > Homarus > Homarus americanus. The sequence continues at coordinate 17,265,804 of NW_024737042.1, forward strand.
GACAGCTTTGGTCATATCACTGGCAATGTCTTTGTTTATGTAAGTTCTTTGGTTCTTTTCACTGATTTGCCTGATTAAAACACCGTATCTCAAAGCATCTCTCAATGTAGGCATCTCCGACTTCAGGAGCTCTCTCCCAGACCCAAGATAGTGACTGAGATGGCTGGATTTTTGGTTCCTCGTCCTGACACAAGCAGCCATCGCAAATATTATCAACTTATAAATGCATCAGAATCTGAAACAGAAAAAAATATTGTTAGTTGGGTTGTTAAAGAATGAAGTCAGAAAGCAATGTTCACTATTTAATTGTAATGCACTAATGCAGCTGTACGTTAGATTTTCGATAAATTTCACGCTAAAATTTACCTAGCAAAAGGTTGCAAAATATTGAAACTGAAATTATTTTCTGTTTATATACACTAAAATCTACCAAAAAAGTGATGGGCCATTAGTTTTGGCTGATCTTCCCTCCTATGACACACCCTAATATACATGTCAATGCTTCTCCCTGTAACGTGCATAGTATATATATTTGTTTACCTAAGTAAGCGTTATCCTGCGCTGGCCCAGGATTACCACAATAGATATCGGTACAAGTAATTAAACAAAACAATAATTAAATAGGTCTGCTTATAATAATGTCAATGGTATATGATTTCCTTGTGATTTCTTAACATGAGATAAGAGATTAATTAGTGGCACAGTTAGAAAAATATTCCTAAGCAACTTCTTAATGAAAAACAAACAGTAAGATTATCTTTTTTACGCATCTCGTTCTGGCTTGCTCACGCCTTCTGTTACATGGCTGTTGGTATAGTCCAAGAGACGATAAACGTTATTTCCAAATGTGGGTAACAAAGGCTAGGTGATAATTATAATAGGAGTAAAAAAGTCTGTAGTGTAGAATACAAAAAAAGCAAGTCTTACAAAGCTCTTGATTGGCATAAAAGAGCTGTGACCTATTTTCAGTCCAGAAATTGAATTCAGCTTATATTTCACAAAGTTTATATTATATACTTTGTGTTATGCATTATTTAGTAGAAATACGATAAAAATTTATAAGATGAATAGAAAATAGTTACATTAAAAGTCGACTTCGACTGACATAAATGCTGTTCTTACGACAAGAATAATGGTACAAGATATACAGTTCTACTATAAATACAAACATCTTTAACATCCTTGAGCTTTGGCTACAGATCACCTTGTTCTTCTCAGTCACTCTCATCAATCTCCCTGTCTGGTCGTTCTTGGCCAATGCAATCATCGTCATTGTCTTCTTCGTCAGCACTTGAAATACTTAGACATAAGTCATCAGTAATCTGCTTACCTTCATACCACACTGGGTAACAGTTGCCATCTATTTCTCTCCACTAATGTTTTGTTGATGAATTTAGTTGATGATCTTTTAGGTGGGCTGTCTTCCACATTTTTGTGACATAGTTTGCTCTTAAGTTTTTGACACGAAGTGGCTTAGCAAGGTGGAAGCATGCTGGTATCAGTTCCTTTTATTTTGTCAAGTGGAAAGTTATGTATACTTTGCCAAAAATAATTTCAGCCTGGCTTTGTCAACTGAATCTAAACGTTGACTGTACAGTACAGGGCACAAACAATATTTTGCATGCAGACATTTTAGTCTTCATAGTTGGATGACTCGCCTAGACGACTAGAGTTTACAAGAAAGGCTGGAGTATAACTGGCAATTTCGTGTGGTCTGATCTTACCCTTCCTCATAAAACTTGGTGTATAATGAGAACCTGTTAGTGCATGCAATGCAGGTATTATTGCTCTGCACACAGTAGGCCCTATAGATGCAGCCAGTTTAATGATGTCTATATAACGTCTTGTGTTGTTGTTGGAATGAACAAGATCCATTCAGACGTGAACATCAAGGTTGTGAGCGTGGTACAGGAGCATTATGAACACATCTGTATCTGTTGCTCTACTAACAATATTTTCTTTACTGAAGTGTTCCTCACTGATGCGATACACATGGTATGTAAGTCTTGTATCAGGTTTGACGTGATTGGAAGTGTAATCTTGTGGGTGCCTGGTGATCCTGTCATTTCAACGTGGATGATAAAACATTCTGCACCATGTGATACTATTATTATCTTTCTGTCCTTTAATGTATTAGTGAATTTGTTTTTGCACCATTTGTTCATGAAGAACAATATCAAAGAAGTCTTAAATGTTGCAGCGTTTAGACAACCTTTAAAGTCCTTGGGTCTTGCTTGATTAATCCTGCAATGAAAAAAAGATGCATTAATGTCTTCTCTGAATTGATGTTCTACCTTCTCAATGCTTTTTGTGCTAGGTGTCAATTACAATATGCACTTCTGTTGCTGGTGTGCTGCGCAAAGTGTTGAGCATTATTTGTTCAATTTCTTCACATGTGCCCGGAAGATGTGCTAATGACAGATTTCTAACGATGAACATTGTATCATACAAAATTACATCTACTGTTAATGGCCTACCATGGCTGATATTTGCTTCTAAATGTTTACTCAGTGTAGCCTTTGCAGTTTTGTTCATATTACCATGAATGTCAAACAGAACTACTGAAACATATTTATAATGCCAAGGTTTCTAGTAGTTGTCAAGTACAGTAAGCGACCTAAAAGAACTTTTGTAGTTTTTAAAATTAATATTCATTTATCTTTGACTTTCACATCTTTTTTAGCAGGAAAACTGGCAAAATTTTTCACTTTTCTTCATTTGATGGGCCTCTCAAATCTTAGAGGTCTGCCAAGCATTCATCTCTACATTCTGTGACTATGTATTGTATTACCTAATTTTACAAAGTTGTGTAACTGTTGCTTCACATCTTTTGGAAATGCTTTTCCTGTGCTCAGACTGTGAAGGCTTGTGTATTGCAACAAATCTTCTTGAAAGGGATTCAGCCTGTTAGCAATAGTGTTCAAAATATTTTGTAAGTTTTTGTTGTCTCTTTCAATCCTTAACTTTTGTCATTCATGAACAGGAGTGTCACGATGAGTTAGGGAGACCTTCTCAAGCAAACTTCTTACAATGTTACTTCTTGCAGCTCTAGTCAAATTCATCGCCTTGTTACTCCGACATTTTAGCTGAAAGAATTGACGTCAGTCAAGCGAGAAGCAGCATCTGCTCTTATAGTTACTTCAAGGATCATATCAATTAGTTGCCTTGCAAAGGAATTTTAACACAGCCTCACTGACATTGCTCCTTTCAAAAGTCTTTCTCTCACACCTTGATGCGTAATGTCCATGTTAAGTAATCGTAGGTAATAGTGTCATGTGTCTCGCGTAGTTTGGTTTATGATCAGCAAAAAAATAAACCATACCTCCAGTATGACTTAGACACTCAATTTCCACCTGAAAGCAAGAAAACAAAGCACATGAACCTATCATTTATAATAAAAAACAAATAACTGATCATGATATATACCGTATGTGTACCCACTCCCAGCATTAATTTACAACACAAATATAGGTCGCAGCATTTGTGTTATCCAGAAGTTCTGTAAAGTTTTTCCTTTTAATTTTAAATGCCATTTTACTTTCACAGGGCCTTTTAACCTCTGTTAAAAAACAGAAAATCAATATGTATGCCTTAGAGTGAACTCGACTTACGACCGAAAAATGGGCCACGCTTGACTTATGTCATTCGAGAGCTTTGTGAGACATTTCTTTCGAATTCTACTCACTTTTTTCCCCCTAGAAAATTCTGAAACCTTTGTTAGTCAAAACTGGAAATAAAGCGTATCGTCTCTCCATCTATATCACACACACACACAAGAAGTAAATACATAGATACATCTACCCAACAGAATACAAATAATGGTTTAACACCTGTATTTAAAGTATTCACTTTTCTGGGGAGTTGTATCCCTAGAGACACAGATTATCTGATTTTTTGTGAAAATAATGACACCTGTTTCAATATTTTACACCGAAATGCAGAAAATAACGAAGCACAGAGTGTTGAACTAATCCAAAGATTTGTGAACGACCTCAGGATAGTCCAGGTCACATTTGTAACATAACTTGATTTATGTAATTATGTAATGCATGCAACACAATGGCTGACTGCAGTAATACATAATCTCTAAGTTACACCAACTGCAATATGCACGATATCATCAGTATCATATATCATATCAAAATGAGGTGTTGCACCATATCGGCTTTTAAAATGGGTTTTCACTTTTAAATCAGAGATGGTCTGAAGAAAAACAAATTCTTCATTACAAATATGCGGTAAAGAATTGCAATTATTGTTTACGCTTCAGACCACGAGTACTGTACAACTAAACTTTACCAAGGATTCTCAGACTTTAGGAGAATGGTCCACTTCAATGGCCGAACGCGTTCAACCCCCCAAGTGGCGCTGCCAAGTGGCCTGAAAGTAAACAAAATAATTCCCAGGTAAGGAATAAAGGGAGGAAGACGAGGAATTCGGTGAAATCCCATTTTTTTATTGTTCTGTTCATTTTTTTTAGCACCTAGGTACTGTGCAGCTAATAAGTGCTATTCCCATTCTGTAAGGAACAGAAACCTGTCATTCTTTCTATTTTAGAGAGATCCAGAGAGGTGAGTCATACACCTGCTTCCGTCAATGTTGACTGTTAATTGCTCATTAGTTTTTATGGGCTCTTACTTTATTTAATGCATTTATTACTGATAACCTCCCACTCTTCAGAAATGCTGGTTAAGATTGAGTATCATTAAGAGATGTAAGATGAGCAGGATAATGTTGTATTGTCACAAATATAAGCTGGAACTGAAGTCTTGGGTCATTATTCGTTTTAGGACCACCCACCATTTTTTAACGAAATTGTGTTTTTCCTGTATATTTCGGTTTTTTAACGAAATTGTGTTTTTCCTGTATATTTCGGTGAATTTTGAATATATTTCACTTTCTTTTCTCGGGAAAATTCATGAAACCTTTACCAACTCAACTCAAATTGCATGGAAAACATGCAAAAAAAATATCAACCTAACTATACCTAACCTATCCTTACCTACCTAACCTAACTTTACCTAACCTATTGTTATGCCGAGGCATAATTTAGTATTACAGTTTTTGTGAACTACGTGTTTTTATTATTTTCTTTTCCAAGCAGCAGTTATTTTTTCAAGTTTGGGGAGATTTTCTTGTGTAAATAGATGTATTACGTATGTAAGAATTTCGTAGAATGCATTGCATCATTTTTGGTAGGATTTACTAACGTATTGTAAGCCTCTATCAGAATAGAACGTTCTAGAGCTTCCCAGACGTGTCTTGTTCCGACTTGTAAGTCTTGGTGGTGCTAAAGTCTTCTAGGATCGTCTGATGAGGTATATAAGCGGCAGCATATGTTGAGCTAGGTGTGCCCTTCAATAGGGTGTTCAACCAGAAAGAGGGACTTAAAGTCATCTTCCGCACTGAAAACAATGCAGACACATTGCTTACCACGAAGGCAAAACATATCTTTGCCAGGAATGGAGTTAGTGCGGTCATGCTCCCTGAGCTTAAAGCCAGGAGATCAGTTTTCGTAAGGAAACTTGATTCTCAAGTAGGTGGGGGAACGGTAGAATTATTGAAGACAGAGATAGAGAGCTGAAATGAAGGACTTAAGATTGAAGAAGTATTTAAGATAAAAGACTACACTCATGTATTAATGATCTGCTTCGAAGAAACGGCCATGGCAGACAGGTTTATCCAAAATCGCTTCCTAGCATGCAGGATATTCAATATCCCCACTCCAAATAAAGAGGGAAAAATTCACAAGCCTCCTGACAGGCTTCACGTGTTACAAATTTGAAGAACATTCTACAAAGGACTGCCCAGGTAAGGATAAAAAATACTGCTCCAACTGTGCAGAGGAAGGGCAAGTTTATACCCAGTGCAATAACACCAACAAAGGCTGTGTAAACTGCAAAAGGAATGGAGATGTATACCACACCCACCCAACCATGGCCATGTCCTGCCCTATTAAAAAGACCCTCATAAAATACACACGGGATGCAGAAGAGAAACATTAAACGAAAAAAGATCAACATACGTATGTAGAAATAGCAAAGAGGGTGGTAAAGGAGTCAACAAAGCCAACCATCGACAAGGTGGTAAACCTTAGTGAAACAGCTCACTTCAAGGTAATGGTGAGCATGTTAAATGCTCTCTTCCAAAACATTATAGCTCCAGGGTCCTTTGTCGATGAACTAAATATAATGCTGGAAATAAACAACATGCCAAGAATGAACTTCCTATCAAATCCCTAATCAGCAAACCTTCTACACGCCACCAGCACTCCAGAGCTTACTGAACACTTTAGGCAAAGAATAGACGTTTCCAAAGAAACAACAACAACACCAGTAACCTCCGATACCGAGCCTGAATAGGCCTAAGAAATAAACGAGAAGCCAAGAGACCCACGAATACCACAAGGCACGGGACTAACGCTCGTATTATTAAACATCTTCCCTTGAAGAGGGTCGTCGTGTTTCAACCCGAGTTTTAAACTAAACGAGTCCTAAGGGACACCGCAGTACAGTACTTAACGGGGTGGTGTGTCGGTAAAATTAACTAATTCCAATAAAATTAATTTATAATATTGGAATTAGTTAATTTTACCGCCACACCACCCCGTTAAGTACTGTACTGCGGTGTCCCTTAGGACTCGTTTAGTTTAAAACTCGGGTTGAAACACGACGACCCTCTTTAAGAGATGTTTAATAATGCCAGGGCGAGAAAAAAGAGGAAGCTCACTACGAAACAACACTTTCCCTCCCAATACCTGAAGACGCAACAGATGTAGGACTTAGGTTCTATTAAACATGAAGAATACCATTCCCACCACATACACCAAAAAAAAAATCGGAAAACTCATCTACTTGTAGGACTTAGTTACATCAAATGATATTGTATGGCAGTACACCGACGAACGGTATTGTATTGGGAAATTGTGTTGTCTGTATTTCGTATAGTGTTTATGTGTTGTATTTGTATTCGTGGAAATGTAACAATGTATTTGAAGGGATTGATTTATGTATTTGTTGTATATTTTGTGTGTATCATTAGAAAACTATTTACTGTTGTTCATAATTTATTTTCATGCTATATACATAGTGCGTTTTCCGTTTCTGTTCTGTTTCTGGATCTGGGTTCCCGCCACTCGATGGGTGTGGACTGTGGGTCCAGAACTTTCAGTTTTCACTTGACAGTAGCTCAGGGTGGTTCACTCGCCCAGTTGGTGGTGGGATGGGACGCATAGGGTTGGATTTCTGGCGGCTTTCGCACTTTGGATTTATTTCATTAGTCAGCACTATAGAGGCAGCATTGTAAGTGCGAATTATAATTTCATTGCAATTTTTAATTTACTTTATTCTTGAGGTTATTGCTATAATTGCTTGTTACGTGGTGAGTTCTCATTTTTTTATACTTTTTAGTCTTAAGATTTTGTTACTGCCACATGCCATATACTAGTTGTTTCGGAAATACCTTTCCTGAATGTTCATTTTTGTGTTAAAGAGACTTTGATAATTTGGGAGGCAGTCAGGTCACTGTGTACAGTATTTGCATTACGATTGTTGTAGTTAATGAAAAGTTTTGTGTAGGTTGTTATAGTAGTTTAATGCTTGGGGTACTTATTGGTGTTTTAAATGTGTTGTAATTGTCAGTATAATGATGTAAAAAAGTCATTAAGCAACTACAGTTTATCGAAGATTTGTGTAATTAGTAAAATTTTGAGCTTCGTCACGATTAGGGATTCTGTGAAATGTGCGGTTCTTTCAGGTCGAAAACCTATGTGCAATAAATGGTTCTACGGCATCCTGTGTTTCTCTGGTTGATGAAACATTTCGACAACGCTCTACGACATGGAGAGGTTCAAGAAGCAGCGAGCCAGGGCGAAATCGAAGCTGACTAGTAAGGCGAAGATGTTCTCCCAAGTGTGTACAGCGGGATGACCCCGAGGAGGTTCACGAGTCAAAGTTCATGGAGGTATGTAAAGCTTATGAATCTGAATCAGAAGTACATGAACTGTGTTTATCAGAGTTGGATATGGATGACCCGAACTATGAAAGTGAATTACAGAGCGCTGATGCGTAATAACAGAACTTGAAAGAGTGAAAGATGATGTCCACTCAAAGTTCATTGAAAGAATTAAGGCATCTAGTAAAGTAAATGATAAACGAGTGAAAGTAAAATCTTTGGACCCTCCAAAATTTAGTGGTAATATTAGAGATTATGCTACTTTTAAAAAGGATTATGAGCGACTTGTGACGAAGAATTATGGAAAGGATCCACACGCTCTGAAATCTTGCTTAATGGGAGAAGCATTAGATGTGGTGAAAGGTGTTGAGGACGATTTCAGTAAGATGTTTAAACGTTGAGATAAATTTGAAAATCAGGTTAATTGTGGATGCAATAATACGTGAAATTAAGACTCTTAAACCTATACCTGAAGGAAATCCAAAGAAATTTGTTGATATGGTGAATATTGTAGAAAGTTGTTGGTTAGACTTGGTTAAAATGGGACTTTCATCTGAAATGAACACTACGATGACGACTCAAGTGGAAAAGCTGCTTCCCGCCACACAAAGGAGGGAATGGGCCATGTTGGTAAAAAAAAAAGTTAGATTATAGCAAACTGTTTGAGGAACTGATGCAGTTTGTTACGTGAGAAAAGCGTAATAGTATACATGGACGCTGATTAGGATCTCAATCTAGTTCAAAAACGGTAATGCACAACTGTATGAGTGAAGAACAAGAAGAATCTAATGATTTAGTTGCTGTGATGAAAAAAATGCAGGAAAGTCGGGAAAATCACCAAAAGCAACTCTGTGATTGTATTATGACTATGACTCAAAATATGACTCCATTAATGTCTAGTTTGGCTGGAAACTCAACTAACCCATCCAATGCAAGATTAAGTGTGAAAAAGCTAAAAAGGTGTTGGTGCCATGACTCAGATACACATAACATTGATGATTGTACTGGTTTAAAGTTTTTAGACACTAAAGCAAGTTTGAAATTATTCGTAAAAATGGGGTGTGTTTTAGGTGTTTACAGATGGGTCATATGAGTAAAAACTGTCAGAACAAAAGGTGGTATGATGTTGTTGGCGACCATACAGGAATTTTTGGGAAGTTGCATTATCGTATTTTACACGATTTATTTGTGTACAACAGTATGCCTGATAATGCTCGTCAAACAGCATCTCACCATCTATCAAACGATATTAAATGCAAAGATCAAGTCATCACCACGCTGTGGAACCCGGGCTCAAACATGACTATGATCACGCACAGAATGGCTAGGAGACTTGGGTTGAATGGATCTGATGTAAACTTAACAGTAACGAAGGTTGTAAATCAGACGGAGGAATTTCAAAGTAAACATTATAGACTTCCTTTGATTGATGTTCATGGTGATATATGGGAGGTTAGAGCTTATGATATAGAGAGATAACGTCAGTCATCCCAGAAGTCAAGGCTAGTCAGGTTGCTAACTTATTGGAAGTTAAAAACGAGGACATTGAGAGGCCACATGGTAGAATGGAAATGTTAATGGATCGGACTACTGTGGGTTACTGCCTAAGGTAATTAAAACTGAGAAATTTGCAGTTGATGAAGAATCCGTTCGGATATTGTTTACGTGGTTCTCGCCCATTGTTGAATAATATGACTGAAAGAAATGGGCATTATAAAGAAGTACGTATTCATCATCTGGCATGTGTATCTAATGTCAATTACATAATAATGGGACCTATGGCCTGACTGACGAAACAATTGGACGACCTCTTTGCATTAGAAAGTCTAGGGACGCATTTTACACCCAAATGCGGTAATTGTAAATGTGGCAAGTGCCCGATCGGTACTAACAACTACAGCCTTGAGGAAGAAAGAGAATTAGCTTTGATTAATAAAAGATTAAAACATGATCTAGAAAATTGACAATGGGGGGCCCAATACCCGTGGATTAAAGAGCCCAGCGAGCTTCCCATTAACGTCTGTTGTCATCATTCGACTGAAACAGCCAGAGAGGAGACTCGTAAAGCTAGGACCAAAGTGCACTAAGGCCTATTAAGACCAGATGAAAGATATGGTTAACAGGAATGTGTCTAGGAAACTTGAACCAAGAGATGTGTACGACTAAAGGACCTGTTCATTATATACCCCACCAAGAGGTGATGAAACCAGAAACCGTCAGTACACCTCTGGCATGACATGAATGTTAATAAAGCCCCTGATCAGTACGTCCTGGCAGCAGGTACTTTTGGAGACCGACCGAGTGGGGCAATTCCAATGCTTGCGTTACGTCGTACAGCAGAGGCACAGTCTGAATGTAAAGCTGCTAAAATGATTATTAGAAACTCCTGTGTTGATGATATCATACAATCTGTTAAAAGCGTGTCAGACACTAAGAATCTGATTCTGGAGACTGGGAGTATACTTAACATGGGAGGGCTAAGGATAAAACACAGAATAATTTTGGAGAAACATTCGGACGTCAATGAGCAAGTTAACATCTTGAATACGAAGAGAGGAAGTCGAGGGACTGTGTTGGGAACCTAGCGAGGATCAGTTCTCTCTTTCAAGTCAGCATAATTTTTTCCCATAAATACAAGTGCACACTGGACCTAATTTAGAGTTATCTACTATTGAATATGCTTTCCCTACCCAACTCACTAAACGAATAGTATCGATTTATTTTTTTATTTTTTTTTTTGGGGGGGGGGGAATATTACCTACGCGGACCTTAAGCTAAAATGCTGGTCCACCCACTGCTGGGATAAAACACCAGCATCTTTTTAGTTAACTGTACATCTCCACCACTGGCGTGGGGGTGGATGCTCGGGAAGAAACTGTAGGGTTTCTCGAGAGTGGTTGGTGGTTAGCATTTTGGCAACCTTCTCTGCTGTGATAGGGGGTTGTATGTTTCTCCTAGCTAATTGTGTTCCAGGGCACTCTGATACCTCATAGAGTGCCCTGGAACTCAGTGAGTTTTCTGCTCCGCTGTCGCAGGTCTTGCACATGCGCTGCTCTGCTGGTACTTGTACAATGATTTCCTAAATGCATGGGTATCCCACTCCCAGTCTCAGTCGGTGGAAGTTGACTTCTTCCCTTGTTATATCCTTCATGAGTGGTGGTCTCTCATATTTCGTAACCAGATAGTACCACCTGGCCGATCGTGATACTGGTGTTAATCTTCTATGTTTGTCTATTTTCCACTGGGTAGTTCGTGTTATTGTGGTCTTCTTTATCTGCTCCTGACTGGGCGGGATGTTCATCTCAATGTTTCGCTGTCCTAACGCAGCCTTGGCAGCAGCATCAGTTCGTTCATTCCCTGGGATTCCGATATGACTAGGCACCCAGTTAATGATAACTTGCCGATCTTGTAGTTGTAACCCTTGCAGTAGGCCAGTAACGGATGTTATGGGATGAATGTTGTCTCTAGGCTCTCTGCTTTGTAGTGCTTCAACAGCACATCGTGGGTCAGTGTGTATTACAACGCCTTGTTGACTGTTTATGGAAGCGTGTCTTAGGGCCCCAAGTATGGCAGCTAGCTCAACTTGCAAAGTAGAGCATCCATTTGAGGTTCTCCAAAGGAACATGTTACCTCCTTCTATGGTGAAGGCTGCTCCTGCCTTCGTACTGGTGGGCTCTACGTAACCGTCTGTGTAATACACTGTACTATTGTGTGGTGTTAGAGCCTTCATGTTTCTCTCTGCTACCTGTCGGAGCTCATATGGGTTAGTCAGCCTTTCTTGTCCCAGTTTGTAGAATGTTGAAGACTGCTGGCGGGGACTCCCACGGTGCTGGGGTGCTGTAGTCTGGACTCATTGTATTAGGTCCTTTGCTGAGGATTGTGTCTTTCAATTTCGGTCGATTTACAGCGTCAGCTGCGCACAATAGCCATGTTTTCTTGTTAAAGACATCTCTGTTAAGGTTCAGTGCTCGTAAAGAGTCCATTCTTGATGCAACTTTCCCGAGCCCTGGTAATCAGTTTTGTTGCAAAGCAGTCTGTTAATCGTTCCGCCCTGGTTTGGAGAGATGTGAGACCTGTCTCCATGTGAAAGTTTTCTTTTTTCTTTCCACATAGGTGCCTTGACAATGTCTCTCATAGCGTTATTCTGGGTAACCTCCAATTTCTCCCACTGCCACTCAGTGTTAAGAGCAGGTGTCGCATAGTCTGTTAATGATCGAATGGCGTGTATTTATAGCGTTCTTAGGACTACATGTCCCGCACCCACCTTGGGTCCTGTCATGGCTCTCATCATGTTGCCTATTCGGTCTCTTAGATAGTTTATCTCGGTGTCAAATTTGAGGCCTTTGTCAATCCAGATGCCCAGGTATTTGTATACATTGAACATTGTAGGGCAATACCTTGTATTTGCAGTTATGTCACCGGCTCATTGTGTCCAATCCTCATGGCTTTCGATTTTGGGATTGATATCTTGAGCCCGAGACTCGTACATTCTTCACTGATGAGGTCTAGTGCTCTTTGGACTTTGCTGATTTGGTTTTTGCCTTTTACTATCAGTGCTAAGTCGTCAGCATAGCATAGCAGTTTGGTACTCTCTTCAAAGGGGAGCCGACACAAGTTTTCCATGAGGATGTTGAAGAGAGTTGGACTAAGAACTCCTCCTTGTGGTGGGCCATTTTCCAGTCTTTGGTGATTTGAGACTTGTCCTTGACAGGTAACTCTTGCTGTTCTGTTTTGGAGATAGTCAGCAATCCAAGCCAGTTGGCATCCCTTGACGCCTTTCCGGGCCAGAGTGGATACAATGGTCTGTACATTTGCCAGCTCAAATGCTTTCTCTAGATCAAGGAATACTACGATTGCCTTATTTTGACCAATCGATCCCAGGAGAGTGGCCAAGCTGTGTGCAGTGCTGAGACCTTTGGTGAATCCAAAGATATTGTGGTGAAGTGGTCCAGTTTTCCAGAGGAGTCATGTAAAGACCATCCTTTCGGCGGTTTTGCCGATGCATGCTGTTAGTGATATTGGTCTGAAATTCTGAGATCATTGGGTTTGGGAATGGGAACAATGTTTGCTCTTTTCCAAGCTGACGGGAGTTTGCCTGCTGACCATGATGCTTTGATAACTGTTAGGAGAGCAAGTTCACCAGCAAGTCCTGCATTGCTTAGCAATGAATAGGTTATACCATCACTGTCAGGGGCGGTGTCTTTGCTTATTTTCCTGGCTCTTCTGATTTCTTCTATAGTAAACAGACAGTCTGTAGTGTCAGTTTGTTCAATTGCATGTCTGACTACTACTTCTCTCTCCAGTTGTACTTGCTGTAGTTGAAGTCTTATTTCAGGAGGTAGTTGAGCTGATGACGAGCGTTTTGCAAAGTGCTCTGCCAAGCGATTTGCTTCCTGTAGTGGCTGGGAGTGGGCTGGGGCTCTGGGCAGTTTTCCTGTTGCTATCCTGAGTTTTCTACAGAGTGCATTAAAGGTTGCACACCACTCAAGCCATTTGTCTTCCCTAATTTTCTGAGTAATTTGACGAGCATGTTGGACAGCAGCTCTCAAGAGTTTCACTTCCTCAGGGGAAGGGTACTGTCGGAAATGTCTTCTGAATGTGTTGATTCTGTGATTCTGTTCTCTGACCTCGTCATTGTAGAACCAGTAGTCTTTGTGGTATCTATTTATGGGTTTGTTTTTGGTATTGCTTTTTCTGTTGCGTGTTGTATGGCACCAGTAAGGTCCTGGTTTAGTTGGTCAGTATCTTCTGCTGGTTCATAGTTCGAATACCATTTTTGGAATTGGAAATTTTATCAATGGTATCGAGTCAAACAGCCTTTATATATGATCCTTTGGGTTTAATGGTGCCTTTCATTGTGCAGGCCAAATTTCTGATGCGTGAACTAATATCTAGTCAAAAACGTTGAGGACGATAAGGAGCGAAGTATATTGTATGTTGGGATGATCCTATGACTGATTGGATGTATCGGAGATGGGGGGCATTGTTTAAGGTTATGTATAGTTTAGAACTAATTTAATTCAGAAGATGTTTGCAACCAGAGAATGCGGTGGGAATACCAATGTTGATCATTTTCTCAGATGCAAGCCTGCAAGCTTATGGTGCATGTGCTTACATTAGGTGGGAGTTGAGTGAGGGACGATTTTGCAGTAGGTTCTTAGCAGCAAAGAACAAGATCGCCCCCACTAAACAACTAGCAATACCCAGATTAGAACTTTACGGTGCTATTCTTGCTTGTAGATTCAGACGGATGATTAAGATAGAAATGGATTGGCAATTTGCTTCTGTGTTACACGTTGTAGATTCTTTAATAGTAAGAGCTCAGATACAGAAGGAATCTTATGGATTTGGGAGTTTTGTAGCGACGAAAAGGGCAGAAATTCACACAAAGACGGACCCTAATAAATGGTGGTGGGTACCCACAATGTAATCCTGCAGATTTGACAACTAGAGCGTATTCCCCTTGTCAATTAGATCACGATTCAGTGTAGCAAAAAGGTCCACACAGCCTTTAGAATTGTGGCCGATCAACAAATCATGTGAAAAGGAAATTCCTGATATAATCAATGTATCCTTAGTGTGCTGTAAATGCATCAGATAAAACAAATGTGGATGTGATAGACTTGAACAGATTAAGCAGTTACATAGATTATTGAGAACTTTCGTTCGAGTTTTATCAGTTGCCAAAGATAAATCTATCAAAAGTATAATTCATGAACCTTGTGCTGAATTATTAAAGAAAGCAGAGAATGCATTGATCCAGCAAGTGCAAAGGTCTGTAGGTAATGACTGGAAAGTTAGATATAAACGACTGAGACCAGACAATTATGAAAATGGTATTATTGTAGTAGGTCAAATAATTACTAAATTGCGCAAAGATAATTGGAACCAAGACAAGTTTTTTGTTCTACCCACCAAGTATCAGCTCACTGGAATTTATATTTGGCACATTCTTTGTGTTGATCAAGTAGGTGTAGCCAAGTTACAATCCAAATTTTAGGCACCCGGAGCACGTAGGATAATTAAATCAGTGACTGAAAAATGTGTTAAGTGTAGAAAATTTAAAAGAGAAATAGAAGGTCAAGCTGTGGGGCAAGCACCACATGAAAAACTTCACCTCCATTGTACAATACTGCTTTAGATTTGATTGGTCCTTTTCTAGTGAAAGATACGATAATGTTGCACAAATTACTCATGCTCTGTTCCCTGGTGTTCTACCATTGAAAATGATCGTCTTCCCTTGTTATTATTTGTTCTTCCACATGTCTTCTCATTTCCACATGAGCTTCTGTTGTTGCAGAGCGTTCCTGTTGAAATTGATCTTCTGTCACTGGAGCTGCTGTTGTTGCATCTGAAATGTCCGTTTGACTTGGTTTTGTCATTTGAATCTCGCGGATTAGGTTTTCTTTGGTGACCATGAACGTGTCATTATTCTTAAAAGTAAAAGACCTAAATCTTGGATCTAAAAATGTGCTGGCTGCCGGGGGGTAATTCTGCTCGATATTAATGAAGCGCCTCCTACATTGCAGAACTAAGTGGCCTGCTAGTTCATTTTCTTTCTCTGACTGGTCTTCTGAAGCTGTTAAAAGAGAGGATATGGTATATCCCTCTGGAGAAACTAAAACAGACAGGTACTGTACAATCCACACAAAAATTTTCTGCACCTCTTGGTCTGATGGCCACTGCAACGATCACTGACTGAGGCCATGTTAATTTGGTAAAGTTGGTATTTCTGGTTGTGTGATGCATTGTAAAACCAGTATGATGTATTTTCTTATATCACATATAGTTAATAAAGAGAAATTAACAGGAATCACCCGCGTAAATGTGTGTTGTTCAGAATTCTTGGTTTGGTGTGTCATATTGTACAGTATAACACCATAAAGGTGCAGAAATTTTTTTGACTGTACATGGCAGAACATTATAGTTCGGTTTAGTTCCCTCGTTGTATCGTACTCGCTGAATTTTTAATTACATTTTCGTTATTATCTATTGATATAATATTATTATACTAAGATGATTATCTTATTGCGATTTACCATTTATTCATTTTAAGTGACGAGACGGAGCGCTGGACTTGGGGTTGTTGATTGTGCAATAGGGTGTGTCATACGGAGGCGAATTTTTTTTTTTGAGTTTGAAAAATCGGCCCATGGTATTAATGATGTAGTTCTATGTGCAGAATCATGTGATATCTTCAGATTTGAAAAGTTTTTATTTTTTGCTAGGTAAATTTTAACTTGAAATCTTGTGAAAATTCAGTATTCCCACCCTTTTACCAACACCACTAAATAGCTTATTTAAAGTAAAGTAAATGTATCAGGTTAATTTATTAGGATGAAAATGATCCAGAATAGTGAAACGAATGATCTTGACACATTTATTAAGTTTAATATTCCTTTAGAAAACAAAATCATCAAATACAAAAACCGGTTTTACTACTACGACCCGGTGTTGCTGCACACCATAGAGAACATGTCTTTCTTGCTTGTTTCTACCATCACCTCCCTGCTGACCACCTGGAGCTCGATGTAGCCTTCCTCCCTCCTGGTTGTAAATATCGCAGACTGCTGGCCTCGCTCACTTGCTGTACACAACGCCATACTCTGGGTGTGCGAGGCCAGGCAGGGACATGCATGGGGTTGTCCAGGAAAGCTCTGACTTGAACATTGGTGAGGCTGCAGGTAAGAGGGGGCTCACTGCCAGCCTGGATGTTATCCAGATCTATGAGATCAGTGAGGGTTTTGGCACCTAGATTGACTTCAGGAGTCTTCCTGACCCTGAAGGAATCGTCACCAACTGATTCGTCATGCCCAGATCCTCTCATAAGTCTCATATCCAAGATCTTTTTGACTGCCACTCTTCTCTCCTCCTCATCCTTATTGCAGAGCATTGTCTGCAGAACTGCCTCGGGATGAGCATACCAGGAAGATCTCCTCACAGTCTGCTCCACAATCTGAACAACCTTCCTTGGCTGACTCCTCAGGAGCTCATGCTGGAAGAGAACATGCCCCGGACCTTCGGAGAACGATGACTTGACCTTGGTGTTGAACCAATTTGGCAAGTAGACACTCACGATGAATTGGACAATAAGTCTCAGGTTGTGAAGTTGGTTCCCTTTCAGTTTATGATGAGCGACCCAAATTCTGCAGAACCTGAGAGCCGTTGTGAGCCACCTAGAATGTGAGACTGGACCTATCTGCAGGTAAGCAAGTCTATCAGGCATGACCCCCAGTTTTGATGGCACTGCAAATCATGTAACCATAGTACTGGTCAGTACTGAGGTCGTCAATGACAGTATGTGCAAGCTCAACGAGTGGAGGGCCAACTGTGATTTTTTCAAAGCTCGGATTTATTTCTAACTCAGTGGCAGAGTCCAGCATCTTGCCAAGAGGACCAGACCATCTGTTGTTTGAAAGAGTCTTGCCATCCAGCTCCTGGATCAGATGTCTGAGTGGCAACTCGTTGGTGTGGAGGTCACAAACAATCCAGACCAGCTTCCTCCCAATCTTCCGCTCTATCCACTGTATGACCCCCTCCTTGCCACCCTGAGTTCGTGTTGGTGCTGTCCCCTCCAATGGCCTGCAGGGTCTGGTCTACGTTCCTCTCTCTGAGCCAGTTCACAATGTTATCTGCCACTATCTCAGCTGGTTTCCTGATGTCATCTTTCTCTGGAGTGAAATGCCACAAATACTTCCCTCCTGGTTCACTGCAGCAGGAGTAGTGTTCCTTCTTCACTAGGGTGTGTCAATTTAGGGGGTGAACTGGCTAAATTGAAAATCGAGTAATTTGGTAGCAATTTATTGTAGTCTTTAAGCATGCAAAACAATATTCTGGCATAAATTTTTTTTTGTAATAAGTCCTACCTACATCAAATGGATTTTTAAATGTACATATTTGTGAATTTATAACATAACCAGCGTTTGCACACATGTTACTGTTTCAAGTTTCAAATTATTATATTTTATTATCCGTAGTCTATTTGAAAGTAACCAATGCCTTCATACTCTCTTTGCTTTGGTTTCTTGTCATCAGTAGTCTGCTTGCTATTTGTGCTTTGATGTAACCTTCTCGCCTCTCGTGGCTGTAACATGGCCCGCTGCTTCTGTGACCATTTTCACACATCTCTCCACACTTTGAGTGTGGGCAGGCCACTTCGGCACCTGCATTGGAGTCTCTTTAAGGTTTCTCAATTCTTGGCTAGTTAGACTTGTTGTCAATGGTGGCTCTAAGACTTCCAAACTCAAGTCAACCAATTCTGACAATTTGGTGGCATTGACGTTTATTGGGGGAACTTTTCTTGAATGAAACGAACAGTCTCCCAACTGGTCGCCATCTATTAGCGTTCCTCTAATCTTTAGAATGACTTCTACAGCCTCGGTTCGGAGATTGGTACATTGACTGCAAAGCATTGCTTGCAAAACTGCTTCTGATCGAGCATACCAAGCGGACCTTCTTGCCACAGGTAACACGATGTCCCTCACTACCTTCCTCTGTGTTCTTACTAGCTGCAATTGAAACAAAAGGTGATTGGGCCCATCCACCACATAGGATTAAGTTTCACACTAAACCACTGGGGAAGATAAACTCCAATAATAAATTCAACAATTAACCTCAAATTCTTCAGCACTTTGCCCTTCAATTCGTGTTTGGAAATCCAAATCCTGCAGAAACGAAGAGCTGTAGTTAACCAACGGCTGTGACTGACAGGTCCAATCTCCAAGAGAGCCAATGACTGAGGCACTTCTCCTGATCTTATTGCTTGGGCAATACGATAAGCATAGGATTGATCTGTGCTGAGATCTTTGATGACTCCTTCAGACAACGCCGGAAGGGGAGGGCCAACTTCGACCTTTGGAAAGGTTGTATTTATTTCTAGTTGTGTTGCTTCATCCAGCATGATGCCAAGGGGACCTGACCACTTGTTGTTGCTCTTTGTAGGACCATCAAGTTCCTGGATGAGATGACGAAGAGGTAGCTCGCCTGTATGTAAATCACATACAATCCAAACAAGTCTTCTTCCTAGTTTTTTCTCTAAATGCGTCATTACACCCCCCTGCCATCCGGTGTTCACTGCAGTTGAATCTCCACCAACAGCCTGCAGTGAACTGCCAAGTCCTCTCTCCTGAACCCAACAAAAAATATGATCAGCAATGACCTCTGCATGTTTCTTCCCTTCTACTTCAGTTTCGGGAGCAAAGTGAAACAAAAACCGACCACCAGGCTCAGAACAGACAGAGTAGTGTTCTTCTTTGATGAGACCTGGAAACTTTCTGTTCACTCCCTCTACTTCTAGCAAAACTTTTGTGTCATCTATTCTTCCATCAAACAAAAGACAGGAGAGCCCTCCCTCGCTTAAATCTTTTTCATGCTGATCAGATATTTCCTTCATTATTTTTTCTTGTGCTCTTCTAATTTTATTATGATCTATCACCAAAGATACATCCTCTCGGCTGATGAGGCCTGCATCTATCCAAGCGGCAGTTGCAATTTCTGCAGCCTCACGAAGTCCAGCATGGTGGCAAATACTAGCTAAAGCAATGTTTGAAATATTTCTTGTGTTGTATTTCATTTTCTTTGGTAAAGGTTCAGATGGCTCTTTGGAACTATCATCTGATGTTGCTTCCTGTTCATCAGAAGAACTATCAAAGAAGTGATAAACATCTTGACACAGCTCTTCCTCTCTTTGGATGGCTTCTTCACTCTTCATTTTCTTCTTTTGTTCCCTCTCTCGGATTTGTTCTCTCTTCTTGGCATTAGCAATCTGCTTCTTTGTTTCTGAATAATCTATTGAACCCATTTGCATACTTCCTTGGCCTTCTGCCTTTGTCCTCTGTGCCTTTATAAATTCAAGCTCTAAAACAGGGATCTTCTTTTCACGAGGACAACCACAATCAATGTGGGAATTATTTTCTCTTACCTGAGTGAGAACAGTTGGATTCAGAACATAATTGTATGGAGCACTTGCAGGTCAAAATGTCAAACAGAGTATCAAGTGTGTGCAGAAATTCATTTTTCCTGGCCAAGTTTCCTTTACCAAGTGATGTTTCAACTGCTTTGTGCCATAATTTCGTTAGTTTTAGCTCAATAGTTCGACACTGATTAATCACAGGTGGTTTGAATAGTGCATTAGCTTTTGTCCATTGATGCAGAAGAGGGACTATCATGTCATTTATGAGTTCTTTATCTGTATAGTTCCTTCTGTCCTTTGCATTTTTTTCTCGAAGGTGTCCTTTGCATTTTTTTCTCGGAGTAACCCTAATCTTAGCATGTCTCTCACTGTTGGAAGTTCTGATACAGGAAGCTCCTTCCCTTTACCAACTAGCAGGCTCAAGTGGGTTGACAACTGACTTCTTGTCTTCAATTTTGACATCTTCACACTATCTGACAAATAGAAAAATATTTCAATGTTTCATAATTCAATTGTTGTTTCAAAAAATATCAATTTGTTTATCAAAAATGCTGCAACAGAAATAACATAATAATTTCTTAGAACATAATGTTTTATACAATGATATAAGTAACTGCGACAATCAATATGCCCTACTTACAATAATTAAAATGTAGAATTCGTCTGGTAGAGTAGGTGCAAGTGCAATGAGAGCAAACCACCGTCTATGATATCTAGAAGGAGAGTGAGCCGGGCGCCTAATCCTCACGCTTGGTACAAGTCAAAACAAGAATTAAACTGTCCCACACGGAGAGCCTGTTCATGTTCATGTTCTGACATGCATATTGTACACAAGCTATAGAACCATAAAATACTCCATAATCCATATGTTTACATGAGATTAGTTAATATCAAGTGAATAATTCTAATCAAGTCTCATTAATTTGTTGAAATACTGATATTTGAAACTTTAAGGTATAATTGATGTAGGTGAGGGTTATTTCAATTCATTTTTGTTTGCTAATCTCAAGTTTAGACATAAAGAGGCACAATATTTTGACTACCAAATTTGATTTTTAACATGTTGACAAAATTGACACACCCTATTCTTCACCATGGCAGGGAACAACTTGTCAGAATCTCCAACTTTCATGAACACTTTAGTGTCATCCCTTCTCCCATCAAAGAACAAACAATTGATTCCATTTTCTCTTATCCCCTTATCAAACTCCTCTTCTAGGTTACTGACAAGTTTCTCCTGAGCTCTCCTTACTTTGTTATGAGCTATCACCAGGTGAACATCATCAGGTGTTATCAAACCACCGTCAATCCAGGCAGCTGCTGCTATCTCTGCAGTTTCTCTGAGACCAGTGTGGTGTCGCATGCTGGCCAGAGCTATGCTCGGGATATCTTTCCTATTTCGAATGTTATGCCTGGAAGGTTTGGGATCATTATTTTTTGGGTTAGGACATTACTATTCTCCTGGGTCAGCACCTGGATCAGTCAGGAAGTCATTAAACCTCTGAATCAGCTTGACCTCGATCATCGGCCTTTCTTACCTCACCCTGGGCCTTTCAAGTCTCTTTTCCTCGGCAACTCTTCTCCTCTTCTGTCTCTGTAGCAGCCTCTGGTCTCTTGGACTGAATATCTTAAGAAATCATGAGAGCCCCTATACTGCTAAGCCTTCTGTATTTGACAAAATGCCAGTTCGAATGCTGGTGAATCTTCAGTTCACGTAAATAGAGGAGATGTGGGCCCGGACTTACAGTCACATCGCATCCCAAACTCAGGACAGAGAACACCAAGTAATTCTGTGCACTAGGTTAAATAACTGGTCCAGTTGCTTGGCAAAGCTGTCCTTAACTGCAAGTTTTCCTCTCCCAAGAGAGATATCTCTTGCCTTTTCCCAACTGGCTAGCAGTCTCACTAATCTTCTTCTGACTTGTTATGACTGGAGGCTTGAACTGAGCGTTAGCCAGAGTGTACTGTGCCAAGACAGCTTTGGTCATATCACTGGCAATGTCTTTGTTTGTGTAAGTTCTTTGGTTCTTTTCACTGATTTGCCTGATTAAAACACCGTATCTCAAAGCATCTCTCAATGTAGGCAACTCCGACTTCAGGAGCTCTCTCCCAGACCCAAGATAGTGACTGAGATGGCTGGATTTTTGGTTCCTCGTCCTGACACAAGCAGCCATCGCAAATATTATCAACTTATAAATGCATCAGAATCTGAAACAGAAAAAAATATTGTTAGTTGGGTTGTTAAAGAATGAAGTCAGAAAGCAATGTTCACTATTTAATTGTAATGCACTAATGCAGCTGTACGTTAGATTTTCGATAAATTTTACGCTAAAATTTACCTAGCAAAAGGTTGCAAAATATTGAAACTGAAATTATTTTCTGTTTATATACACTAAAATCTACCAAAAAAGTGATGGGCCATTAGTTTTAGCTGATCTTCCCTCCTATGACACACCCTATTGTGCAAGGACTATGCTTGTTAGACATAGCACTTTTATGGCAAATTGGCAACACAACACCAGAGGCACAGAGATGCAATCCATCTCCTCCTTTACGCTCTGGGAATCGGATACAGCGACTGTATCCGATTCCCAGAGCGTACCCAACCTTCACAGCCAGCGGACGTGATGCGCCTCGCTCCCGGCTCATGTTCAAATTTGTTGATCGTTATGACTGTCAGCCTTATTTATTACGTTGGGCTCGCTCTGGCTGCTTTATCTTGTAGTTGTACATTGATAATAGTCTTGTACACTGCGCTTATTCCCTATCCTATCCTTTTGCCTCGAGTCCCTGCTGTTTGGTAACGACGCAAACCCTGCGGGCAGAGCCACAAGGGGGGGCCCCAGAGGGCTGCTGAGTCGAAACAGTAAGGGTGGCAAAAACTCGCGTGACCTAGGGGAGGCCTAGCAGGTGGTCCTGGGTTGTCTCTATGGGAGACTGCTTAGCTGGGCACCGGTGTGTCGAGGGCAACTCGCTCCCGACCGGAGGCGACCGGAGGCGACCGGAGGCGGCTTGCCTCCGGCCCCTGACTTCTCTCGAGCAGGACTGGGGACGTGGTAGCTGGCCCTTCTTGGTTACAAGACACACTCTCTCTGTCTCTCTCTCTGGGCAGAGGGAGGACTAGGTCGTCCTATATATTGGGAGGCGAGCCGTCAGGTTGAGCTGATCGGGGGGGCGGCGAAGGGTCTCCTTACATTTGCCCTCGCTAATGTAGGGTCAGGTCTGGACTTTTTCTGAGACTAAAGTTGTTGTATATACTGGAGGAATCTTTTGATGAATGCTTGCCTGTTAACATCGTTGGTGGGGCCGTGTGACATGAGAGGCTCTGGTTGATTTATGGTCCCTTGACTTGGGTTGCGAGGGTTACATTTGACCTGGCTAATGTGAGGTCAGGTCTGGACTTCTTCTGCGATGTACGTTATTGTGTATATTGGGAGAGAGTGGGCAGGTGTCTTCTTACATGTTTGTTGGGGCCGTGTGACATGGGAAGGGGAGCTAGTTGATTTGTAACCCTTGGGCAGCTGCGAGGATTACCCTACACTTGACCCCCCTAATGTCGGGTCAAGTCTGGACTGTTTCCGAGATGTAAGCTTTGGTCTGACAACCCATCACTACACCAAGAGCCGTCTTTACTCGCCCAGCAAGCGGACAAAAGGAGTGAAATCCACTAGGCTTAGCTGAGGTGGACAGATTAAGTAGGAAAATCATGTATGTAACTGACCATGGCCAAAGTGAGAATGAAGATCTCTGGAACCCCGACCCAGGGCTAAAAAGACTATTAAGTGACCTAAGGGTGAGCATAAATAGACTTGTGGATCTGAGAGATGGATACATCATCCTCACAGAAACAGATGAAGATGCTGATAAGCTACTGAAATCTGGTGCCATTGACAAAATGAAAACTACTGGATACAAGATCATTGTCCCACGGGAATACGGCGCCAAGCTCACTCTTGTATGTAAGAAGTTGGACAAAGATGTAGTGGAAAATATTGCAGAAAGAAACGAGATGAAATAGAAAAGGAAAACAACTCCAAGAGTGTGGAGGTGTATCCTATGTATTCCCATAATATAATCAAAATTCGCTTTGCAGACACAACTGATGCAAAAAGAATGGAGAAGGGGCTCTATTCATATGGCACATCCATCTCCTCACACCAAATAGAATATGAAAAGCATACGCCCATCCAACAATGTATGAAGTGCTACAAATACAATGGCCACATGACCAAGAACAGCCCCCTGCAAGGGAACGTGTGCTCTGAGTCTTCATCTGTTCAACACTTCTACAAAGACTGCCGTAGCACCATCAAAAAGTGTGTCGTCTGTGAGGGTGGCCACAGGACCTTCTCTGCCACCTGCCTGGTCAGGAAACCGGTAATTCAAGAAACAGAAGAAACTGGCTGAAATAACCAAGCAAAAAGAAACAAGGGAAGTTTCTAACACCATAAAAAACCCACTCAGTCGACGATCATGGCTTACAGCCAAATCCTAAAAGACGCTCTGAAAGAAACTCAAGCTGACACACAAAATCTCAACAATGTCAGCGAGACCATGGAAGTCCTGCAATCAGAGATTCGAACCATCAAGGACTCGATAAAACAGGCAGTTACTGAGTTACTGGGCGTGATGAGGGAGGCAGTGGCGGAGAGCATCAGGAGCGTCTCCTCTCCACAGCTGGACGAGTCCAAAGCCACCACTATACATTATACTTGTCTTACCTGCATGCCCATCACATGAACATGGTTCATCCAGGCTCATTCTCGAAACACCTCAACGAGACACTAACCAGGAACAACATTGCACCTGTTGAAATAAGCGACGAAGTCCCTTCAAAACAAATCCTGAAGGCAGTAACCCACTCAATGACTTATCGACGACCTCAACCCACGCCAGAAATGGACCATGACCTCCTTGACTTTGGAAAAAGTCAGTATAACTGTAGCCCCGACGTGGCCAGTCAGTCCCCCTGGGATCATAGCTCCAGCGACACCGTAAATCTCCGTGACCCCAAGACATGTACTCCCAGCGACAACAGTGACCATCGGACTGCAACCACAGTCAACGGTTGCGACCAGATGATGGCGACTTACTCCACAGAGGAACAAGACCCTCGAGCTGCAGCGTCAGTAGATTACTTTGACAAGCAGGCCCAGGACCTGAGCACCTTCCTGTACACGGGTGACAAGAAGTTCGGGGGCCCGCCATTAACTGACAAGCAGATGCTTGAAGATTCTGCTAAGAAGTTTCGGCCCCCTGGAAATGGCAGAAGCCGAGCAAACACTTCAAGCGACACACCAAGCTACAGTCTCCGAAAATGGCAGTCGTTAGCAGTATGAAAATTGTCCAACATAATGTCCTACACTGGTCCCTTAATAGACGTAACGAACTGTCTCACTTATACTATCAAATACACCCAGACATTATTCTGTTAAATTGTACTGGCATAAAGGACGAAAGTATGCAGAAAATTTTTGGCTACACTGTATACCAGAGGAACATGAAGGGTGAGCTTAACGATGGTGTCGCTGTGGCCATCAGGTCACGGCTGAGTCACAGAGTGTTGCTAGACTTAGAGGATTCAGTTCGAGGAGTGCAGGTGGCGACAACTAGGGGACCTGTTATCTTATGCACAATGTACCGACCTCCCAGCTGCCCTTATTTACCCGAACAAGACCTCATCTAGTTGCTACGCCACTGAAAACTAGCCTACATCATTGGGGACTTAAATGCGTACCACGTCATACTCGGACACGGTGATGAGAACAACGTCGGTGTGGCGCTGTATGACAACATCAGAAGGGGAAAACTGCAACACCTCGGACCAGAATTCCCGGAATTGATCAGACGTGCCAGTGCCACAACACCCGCCATATTCCTCTCACAACGAGACCGTCCTGAACAGGCACGTTACCGCCGGACCCATCAGTACCAGCGACCACCTGCCAGTCGTCGTGATGCTCTCATCCAATCCCATTATGATCCCCACTAACATCAGGTCAAACCTCAAATGGGCAGACTGGAACTCCTTCAAGGAGTCTCTCAGTCTCAAGCAGGGGAGGAACGTGGAAGAAGCCAGCCCCAATGACATCGACGACGCGGTCGAACAATAGTACACGGATGTAAAGACGGAGATGGACAACAACATCCCGACCACCACCCACAGGACCATTCCCCACCCCAGTTTCCCCCCAACGTGTGTGTGGGCAGGGCTGTGTGCTTGGACCACCTGTTGTCATGATCGTGATGACGGCTAACCTAAAAACCTTAAGGATTCATATTACGCTCAAACGTCCACAAAACCTTCTGAGTCCTCCAATGGAAACGACCCCCGTTTTTTCTGTTTCCTTGATGACGTCATCGAGAGGCTGACTTTGTCTGAAGGAAACTTTGAATATAATCTGCGGATTTCGTAGCAAGACGCTGTATGTTGGGACCTGTTGCCATCCATCCCTTTGTAATCAATTCAATTTTTGCTTTTGATAGCTCAGTCAGCATAGTTAGTGAAGATAATAGTCGGGAATGAAACTGAGTTCATAGTCTCAGTTTCAACGTCAGAGTGTACAGTAAAGTAATTCATCGAAATAGAAGTAGGTGGACTCCCTGACCTATTTTGAGTGAGGGTGCCGGGGGCATTTAAACCGTTAGTAAGTGCTCTCCCCTTCACCCATACAGGTAGGTCGTTCCACTCTGTGTTGTAATTCGCCCTTCTTTAAGTGATTTGACCCAATTAATAGTTGATTGCGCAAGTGTTACAGTAACGCAGTCGATATGCTCTGAGAAGTAATGTTTACGTCTTTAACGTCCCCTGAAACGTGATGTCGTTGTCACAGTAAGTGCTCGCCCCTTCACCCATACAGGTCCCTAACGCAGCCTAGGCCGTGTCTGTAGCGTGGATGTGGTATCCATTATGTCTGGAGAGATGTCCGAGGTCCAGTAGGATCAGTTACCTTCGTGGGACCCGACCGTCAGACACTTCAGACTACCTATGGGCCCCATAGCTGGCCCGTCTAACCCTAGCGCTCGGCCCGCGAGGTGACCCCGGATCACCAAGCCACACACAACTACCAGCCCCCATCATTGGTGGATAAGTGTCTAACTCAGTAGGGCTATGGTGTGGTTGTGTTATTCCACTGGGATCTTCAGAGTTCGTTGGAAAGTACCCATGGTGGCAGGACCCCATGGCGGTTGCTTGAGTATCACTCCTGACGACTGAGTGTTGTAGTGGCAGTTGCCCCTGGTCTTAATGGTGCTAAGTTACTATAAGAGTTTGTGTTATTGAGTATGTCCACCCAGTAGTGGTGTGAGTATTTTGAGCCTGAGGGCATAGTACCAGATTTCGTCTGTTGGTACATATATAACTTTCCCCTACATCCATTTTAATGTAAATAAATATTGTATTTGTATATTGTCTATTATTTACCTACAGTATCGACCGTTATTTCTTTCCTATTACTTGATACTATCATTACATATACCCACCAGCCTCCTCTCGTCACGCTACCAATGGTTGTAAGTATTAAAGTAAAGAAAGTTGTTAAGAGTCACAGGCCCTTATACTGTGATCTTTTTTTTATGATTACGGTGGTACACACTGGGATTTGAGGAGCAGGATTCACACAGGGTGGTACTGAATATTAGTTGTTCTTCCTAACACTATCACTTGGAGGATTACCTTAACCGATAGATCAACAACTGCAAATATGTTGCCTGTATAACAAGTGAACTAACGTGTGGGTTGAGCACTGTGGCGTGTGTATGTGCCTGCGAGGCAAGGCCTACTACCCTTGTGGTCACGCTCGGCCATGTGGTGAGGGTTTGTGTAAACAAACCCCCGTCCTCATATGGTGCCAGGCTGGATAGTTCTTTTGAAACTAAAATTGACTTTGATACTGTATCTAACCAGAAAAACAGAGATACTATTAAGAACCAGTGTAGTGTAATAAAAGTGTTTATAATCTGAGAATACTCCTGCTACCTTGGTCCCTCTGACACCACACTCCCTACGCTCCCGGGAGGCCCGCTCACGGCCTCCCCTCACACCGCTGAAACGCTGTAGATGCCAGTTTCCCTTGTCCTGTAAGAGGGTTATGCCTCCCAACCACCGCTGACTTCCTAGGAGTGCCAAGCAGTCCTCGGCCCTCTGATGTAAGCATATTGGTCGAGTCCTGTAACTCCACCATGTCTGAGTCGACTGGAGACCCAGCTACTCGCTTTAACTATCATTATGCACTGAGTGAGCCAGGTGACTATGGTGTTGACCTTGACACCAATAGAGAGGGTAGCTTTCAACTAGTTCAGTCCAGGAACAAGCGGAAGGCCGAAAAGGCAGAAAAAAAAACTTGAGACCAACTACAACCTCAACCCCCCCCCCCCATGAGAGTAAGATTAAACTTCCCTGTAAGTACACCACCTGAAGTCAAGTATCGATGGCTGGACGATGCGGAAGATAAACACCCAGACACTGAGCTTCAGTTCAGAGTCAGTACACAAGATCATGTTCTGATTAGAAACGACCCAGCAGTCATACAGGATTTCCTCACCAATAGCGTAGGGGGAATAACCATGGAACAATCATCCCAACCATCGAGCAAGAAAACCATCTTAATCATAGGGCTCGACCCCTACACTACTAGAAGCTCATCCCGCCATCAGAAGGACGAAGCGACTCGGGGGCAAGAACGCAGTCATTGCAGACTGGGTTGGCTTAGGGACCCACCCAAGACCATTCGAGTCCGTGGTGCCTATCGGACTCTGAAGGTAACTATCAGCCCCCTACCCGGAAGTGTTACAATTGTCAACACTGGGGTCATGTGGCCCGGTTATGCCCCTCGACTAAGCCGTATTGTAGTCTCTGTTCAAGACAACATGCAACACAGGCTTGCAGAGATACAGTTGCTCAAGGGGGTGTCATTCAACAGAAGTGTATTAACTACAAAACAGTTGGAGTTCTGTATGGCACCCTGACTGTCCTAGAGCTCCTACGCCCTTTCAGCGCCCAGACCCGCCACCCAGGCAGGTCTCAAGAAACACTACTGCTGCTAGGGTACTCCCTACGGCCAACCCCTGGCCCAGCCTCCCCACCAACGCTCCAGTGTGTTGTTGTCTGCCACTGAAATACAACAATTGTTGAGCAGTACTTGCTCCAAAAATTAAAAAAAAAAGGTTAACTGGCCTACTGCCTGCCGAAGGGACAGGCAGCGTAGAAAAGAACAGTATCATAGTGCCTTTTGCTTCTTTCCAAATATAGTACATAATGGCCAGTGTTAATACCAGACAAAGTTCCAAATACATTTCATAATGGCCAGTGTTAATACCAGACAAAGATACAGAGCGGTGAAGGTGATGAGTTGGAACATCTCATCCCTGAGAAAACGATACCCTGACCTACACCACAAAGTTGTGACTGAGGACATCGATATTGTATGTGCAGGAGTGTCTCATACCTAATGGTAAGCCCCCACCCAGTCTTCCCAATTATGTGTATTATGATCCTAGTTCTACTCACATGTTTGATGTATATTAAGAAGTCACTACCACATGTACCTCTTGTATCCAAAAAGACTACCAACCTTCAGTACCATGGGATCACTAACCACCTGGCCAACTCCACACTGAATGTGCTAAACGCCTATGCTCCCTCAGATCAGCTTCAGTACACAGATCTCCCAGATTTTTTACACACTGAGCCTAATGTCCTGATGGGTGACCTGAATACTAGACACAAGAAATTAGGTGACCCCACCACTAACACCAATGGTAGGAGACTTATCTCACTTCTCAGTGCATATGAAGATGTTCAAATTGTAGGTAATAATGAACCAACACACATCTATGGCGGGGCTCTAGACAAGTGTATTGGTTTTAATCTATCATACACAGCTCATAGCTCTGATGTTGTCACTGATCTTATGTCTGACCACAGCCCAATCCAAGCTAGTATACATGTAGCCAATGACACCCCCACTGGTGGTAAACTCAACAGACGTAGAATCAGTCAAGCGAGAACATGAAATCCAGTTCATAGACTTCATCCATGACTGGTACAAGGACTACAAGCCTGACAACTACCAAAGTTTCCATGACGATCTGATAGATAGGACTTATACATACTTCACCAACAATGCCTCCACCAAAAAAAAAAAAGAGAAAAAGTAGTCAGCATAATGGAACCGGCAACAGCAGTGCTATGATGACCATAAACTGAAAAAAAAAACTCGGGGCTAGAGTCAGGAGGGTGGGTAAGGGTTACAAACAAATTAGAACGCCTCAACTGTTACAATTGTATCAAGCTTCCCTTGCTGCTCTCAGGGAACGTGTAAACGAACTCAGACAAAATGCAGGGGAGACATATGTCAACAGCCTGAACCAACACACATCCCTCAGCAAAGCCTGGAAAGACATAAACACAATCAGAGGTAAAAGCAGTAGACACGTCTCCCATCCAAACCCTCTGCAAAAGTCGAATGAGCTAATAACAAAGTGGGCTCATGTGTCAAGCTATGATATGTTACCAGCTAGGACTCGGGGACTCCTTGATGCGAACTCTGCAGAGAGAAGTAATCTTATTAACTTTATGCTGGGCAAACAGCACGATGAGTGTGATGTCCATATACTGAGTGGGAGCTTGACGCCGCCCTCGCCAGGGGTAGGTCTACTTCCCCTGGAGAGGACGGAGTCACATACAACATCGTTAGACTGCTAAGGCGTGTGCCGAGCAATCCATTATTGGTATTCTACAATATGAGTCATGCCGAGGGCCAACTATCCACATCATGGACCAGCAGTTTTGTTGTACCAATACCGAAACCAGGACAGCCTGATGCTTTTCGTCCCATATCACTAACCAGCTGCCTGTGTAAAACCTTTGAGAGGATGGTTCTTGACTGACTCTTACCCTGTATATAGAATCAGAGAACACATGTCTCCTAACATAAATGGCTTCACCTATGGTAAAGGTGTACATAATTGCATCACCACATTCCTAACTGTGCATGGTGATGAAAGGCACAGATACACCACATTTCTTGACCTAAAAGCTGCATTTGATATTGCCAATAGACAACTGATATTGTACGAACTAGCCAAAATGGAGATAGGAGGTAGGCTGTTACACTGGATAAGTGGTTACCTAACCAACAGAAGTGCTGCTGCACTGTTTCAGGGTTACAAAAGTGAAGTTAAAGATATGCAACTTGGTACCCCTCAAGGTGGAGTACTTAGCCCCACTTTGTTCATTGTACTTATGAATGCATAATTAAATTTAATACCAGACAACCCCAGCAATATCACAATCAGCTATGCTGATGATATTCTTATACATACTAAAACTCATCGTGAAATGCAAACCACCCTGAACCATGTATACGCAGCCTGTGAGAACATCAGTCTTATTATCTCCACTGAGAAAACTAAGGTGTTCAACAAACAATCTGGTAACCGCAAACACGGCCCCGCAAAGTTCAAGATAGGTAACAACACTATTGACTATGTTTCTTCTTTTAAATATCTTGGTGTCTCCGTCCCTTGTACCCTACCTGCCATACAACAGCTAACCCGCCAATGTACTGTCAGACTGAGACCTCTTAGAAGTGTAGCGGGATACACCCCACATTATGGTGCTAATATTAGAATTGCTAAAACAATGTACCTTGGCGTTGACAAGCTCGATAAAATGCAACATAAAGCCCTCAGAATTATCCTAGGATGTCCCATGAGCACTCAAGTACTTAATGAGGAAAGAACTAGGTATACCCAGTGTCAAAGGTTGAATAATTGAAGTCAATCCTCATGATAGCCCTGAGGTTTTTGCTTGGTGATCCTGATTACATCGTTTTCTTAAAATTGCTAGAATGTATGTACCATGGGACTACTGAGTCTAAATGGATCCAAACTACAGCTACACATGTGATGATGTTTGGACTAGACCACCTGTACACAGATGAGACACAACAGCGCTTCCTACCACCCTGGCGGACAGTTCCCTTAGATATCACAATACCGACATATCCGCCTAAAAAATTAATTAAACAAAGTATTTATCCCCAACACACTGCCAAAGTGAGAGCTCTTGAACACACACACACACACACACACACACACACTCACACTCACTCACTCACTCACTCACTCACTCAACAGACTGATGATAATATCACACAGACCATCTACACTGATGGATCTCTTAACACTGCCTGTGGGAGGGCTGGAAGTGCTATTGTTGTGACTCAACCTGACGGTAATATAATTGAGAAAGGAGTTAGAATTAACAACTAGGCATCCACTCTACAAACTGAATTAGTTGCCATACTCACAGCTATTAAATTCATTGAAACCACTGTCACTGACATTCTCATCATCACTGAGTCTCTATCCTCACTACTTGCCCTTGTCACCCTCAACTCAAGTTGTCACGCGCTAGTCTCTGAAGCCAGACACAAATATGCGTACCTTGATTACCGGGGGGTCAAGGTCAAACTGTTGTGGATCCCCTCTCACATAGGCCTCATAAAACATGAGAGTTGATGCCCTCGCCTAACTCGCGTCTAACAAAGACACCGTTGAATACAATTTGGGTCTGTCAAAAAGAACCCTTAAAACTGTAATTAGGAAAGAAATTAATGATGAATTTGACGCAAGTAGACAAGTGCAAGCAGGCACTAGTCGATTCATAGTTTACCGTGATGAGATGTATCAAGTGAAACATGTATATGGAGCAAGTAACAAGATCACTAGATTACAAGATGTTGTAACCACTAGATTAAGCTTAGGATATAAGTAACTCTGGCAGTATGTTCTTCAAGCAGATGTAAACAAGACTAAATGTAAAGTGTGTGGCCAGACATATAACCACACACTTGAACACTACGTCCTCGACTGTGTGAAGATAGAACTTTTTAGGGACAGGTCCAAGCACACTGTGTGTGAAATGGCACAACACTTCATCTCTAATGGCAAGATAGCCGACATATTAAGATTATATCCACTTTTTGACATTAGTAACTATATCAGTTCTCATGTTTAGAACCAAATACACAATGTGCTTGAATATTTCTCACGCAAATGTGAATAACAAAGTGTGAGGCCAGACATACTGCCTCACACGCCTGTACTCACGCATTTGTGAATAAGTTACCCTTTATGTATAGAACTAAACAAATAATATAATTGAAATACTGTGTAACATTCAGTGCCATAATATCCTGACAACGGGGAAAATTATTATGACCCGTTCTAAACTTTACTCTGTAATCCTTTTGCGCTACCGTTCACAGGATGAGTGTGGGGTGCACAATAAAGTAGCCGCTGTAAGCGGCAAAATTCAAAATCAAATTCCCCACCCTCACACTAGTCACCAGCTGAGGCAGCTCAGTGGACGCAGGAGCTGAGAGACCGGTACCGAGAGCTACAGATGGACATCCAGCACAGTAGCAATTGTTTACATGAACAAAAGTGGGCAGCCAACAATTACCGCGATTCTGCTGCCTTCTGGAAAGGGATCAAGCGACTGATGGGTTCCACCCCCAGCACGGTCCCTTACCTCCTCGACCAAAACAACGTGGAAATATTCCAGGAGGAAGACCTAGAACAATTACATCGGCGATATTTACGGAAGATCTTTACCATTAGTGAACAGGAGAACGAGGGCTTCAATAGGGAGTTTGAGGAGGACATTTTAGGTCAGTTGCACAGCCATCATCACCTGCTCCAGCCGCTCGCACGGACTGACTTCACTAGACTGGTGGACGACAGCTGCCTGACGGCGTGCATAGTTCCTGCAGATGTGTCAGCCGTCATAAATGGGTTTAAAAACAAATAACCTGGGTGAAGCCACATTAACAAGAAGATCCTGGACCAGCTCCCCGACAACATGATAGAGAGGCTTGCTCATATATGCAATGCCTGCCTCGCCTCTGGATACTTCCTTAAGGTGTTCAAAATCGCCGTTATTCGCCTCATACCAAAAGCAGGGAAGCCTCCAAACAAAGTCGAAAAATAGTAAACACGCGGTTGCGAATGTATCTAGAGGACGAAGACGTGCATAATGCCCGCCAGTTGGGCTTCCGCCAGTACCGAGGCACACCCACCGCCATAGCTCAGGCCTACGAGCAGATCGCCAACGCCATGACTGGCCACCTGCAGTGCAACGTAGTACTGAGGGACGTCAGCAAGGCGTTTGACATAGTTTGCCACGCGGGGCTACAGTATAAGATCATACAGCTGGGGCTACCCGAAAATCTGACGCGCCAGCTGTGCAACTTCAATACAGACCGCAGAGCCAAAGTCAAGATGCAAAAAATTTGTGGAGAAGAATTCTCACACTCGAACGGCGTGCCTCAGGGGTCTTGTCTCTCACCAACTCTTTACATGCCTTACACTGCTGACCCGCCATCCCCAATCGTCGGTAGCGAGTACGTCATGTATGCCGACGATGTAACACAGATCGTCACCTGCCCAGGAAGGTCTACGACAAGGATGGCGCGACTCACTGCTCGGGCAATAGAGGATATCTCAGAGTATGAAAATAAATGGAAAATTAAAACAAACAAAACGAAATTCGAGGTCATACCCATAGCCAAATTCAAGCTGGCGCCATTGATGATCGACGACGAAGAGATTGAGTACTCTAAACAAGACCGGTTGCTCGGCCTCATCATCTCCCGGACGGGCATCATTTCCCATGTGAAGGACAGACTAAAGAAAGCCAAAGTCGCCGCCGCGAAATTAAAACGTTTTAAATTGATGCCTGAGAAGATACAAGTCCACCTGTACAGGGCGCTAGTGAGGCCTGTGTTGGAGTACCCACATAATGGTTGCCCCTCGTGTAACGAGGATGGCTGGCCCAAGGGCCACCTTGGCGTGAATTTGTTTAAGGTGTAGATGCTGTCGCCAACACAACTACCACACGAGCTGCATGACCCAATGTCAAGGAATAGTCCGAGAAAACCGGACAACTCGCCAACTGCACTGGCTAACCGTTACCCAGGAATACGATCCACAAATCGATTGACATCCAGGTTCCCAATTACTGCTGGGTAGACACAGGTAAATGGCGTAAAGAACTTGCCCAAATTTCACCCAGCCCGGGGATCGAACGGTCCTCTCGCTTGCGAGGAGAGCATGCTGAACATTACACCACAGGTCGCCACAGATATACCACTCGTCACACTCGGGAAGACCAGACTACAACAATTACAGAGTTTCCAAAACAAGTGTCTGAGGTCAGTCAGTGGCCAAGCGCCACTCTACCAGGAGACAGTGGAAATCATCCGCCTGAGAAATAAAACAGAGGCACTCAACGTCAGGTTCCATTGCCTAGGGAAGAAGGTTTAGGATAAGATCCTGGACGACCCTCACAGCCCAGACTACCTACGTGAGGAAGACATCAACGGAGGGCGACCCCACGCCTGGTGGCCACGGAGTCTGCCCGCACTACAACAACCCAACCCGCGACCCATCTATGTCCGCCATAGTGATCCACCTTAGATTAAAACTTAGATGATATAAGATCACATTTAACAAGTCACAATCTAGGGAGTCCATAACGTAATACAGTATAAAATTTTAATAAGCATGTAATTGTAAAATCAAACTAGTCATTGTCTACCAAAGTAACCATTGTGCAACCTCATCCTAAATCCTAGGTTAGCTTAGTTAGCCAACAATTCTGTAATATGTAAAACAAGGGGTATTGTTCCCCTCTGTTTAACTTATCAAACTTTTTTCCAACCCTTCCCCCCACGACTATCCGTCGTGACTTCTCCACCCCTCATGTCTGGCTGTGCCTTGAGCCCCAGCATGCCTTGCGTCCTTTCCCCACCTTAACCTAAAAAAAAAAAAAAAAAAGTATCCCTCCCCTGAAGTCTGTGGGTGCACTGCAAGGGACTGGGCTGCCAGGTACTCAATAAAGGTAATTTGTGAAATTACTGAAAACCCCCTATAAGACTATTTGGCCAATTTTACTGAAGTACTCATAGTACTCGATACCTAGCCTTCAGTATCGATACTTTCAAGTACAGGTATCAGAAATATCGATACTTTGGTATCGATACGCCGAACACTATTGCCTAGGCCGGTTAGTCGATCATTCCTGCCCACAGTGTGAAGTACAAGCCTAATGACAACTAAAGATAATTGTTGCGCAAGTATTGTGGAATTGTTGTAAGTATTATAAAGTGAAAAGACTTAAGGAATTCTGCACTGGAAGTGTGCTGACCTTTTATATTCGAAGTGAGAAGTTTGGCTGTGAAGACATACCCTGTCAGCAGCTTTGTGAAGATCTAGTGATTATTAAAGAAGTTTACAGTTCACAATTGTTTCTGTGACCTGGTGGAAATCTACCTGCCTGTTGTTTGTCTGTACACTGATACTGGTCGTCGGGAAATTACCGGAGACTATTGCTTCTGTATAATTATACGACCTGGCCGCAGGTAACCAGCGGTGGAAGCTGGTAAGCGGCGGAAAGGAGGGTAGCAACACTATCTTTACCTTGCCTAACCTAACCACGGAACTCTATATTGATGTTTTTGTTTTTATAGGGGAATAGAGCAGAAAATTTTCTTTGGACCACAGCCCCCTTTTGTAAATGTCTAGCTCCGCCATTTGAAATTTTTTAACCTCAACAAAGGACCTTATATTCATGCTGAATTGTATACCTACATACCTATACTGTATACAGTACCTGCGTGGTTTATAAACATGATAATTTCACTGAGTAAATAATACTGTATAAAAGGCGAAAAAGTGGTGTCTGCCAAATCTGTCACCAACTTGTAAATATGGTTATATTCTTTTCATGACAACTAAATGGTAGCCTGTTCAGATAACTACAATAAAGTCCATTGGTTAACTGTCTGGGATATTTCTGTCCATATTAAATGGTGTAAAACAGTTGTAAAGCTGTAGCTGCCACTATTGCTCTTACTGAAGAACCGAAGGGAGTATTTTCTCTTAAGTAGGCAAATAAACATCTTTTACTGCAAAATAACCAGTGTGTTGCTCGAGATATTTTTTTTCGGGGAGTAGGTCAACCTAGCACAGGTTATCGACCCACAACGGGCCTGGGAGGAGGGGGGGGGGGGCATAGGAGTAAAAATAAATTAAAACTAGAAGAGAAAAAGATTATATTAAACTACACCACGAAGATGACGGAAAACACAAAAGAAGGCAGAGTATTCCACACAAACGGCGAGCACTACGGGCAAGATGAGTCATACCGGCGGTACACAGGATGCCAAATCAACCGAACATTGCCCCTTAAGTACCTGTAAAAGAGAGAGAGAGAGTGAAGCAACATTGAGGCGGAGAGAAAGAGATTATCAACTAAAGGAGGTGAGTCAATATGACGAAATGCCTTTGATTTCACCCTGTCTAACAGTTGGATAGAATAAGAGGCACCCCATATATGTGAGCAGAACTCCAAGTTAGGACGAATGAATCCCTTATAAACTTGAAGTACCTGCTCAGGAGTGAAGTATCTTTGACATCTGAACAGCTTTCGGGAGGCAGCTTTAGCAATGTTGTGTATGTGTGGCTTCTATGACATTTTAGAAGAAATGGTGAAGCCTAGCATATCTATTTTAGAATTTGGCAGAATGATTCCGTCCTGAAATGTAATTCGTGGGAGATCATTTAATTTGGAAAGTGTAATTGGTAAATACCGAGTTTTATTAATATTGAATTTAACCAGGTTTCTACCTTCCCATTCGGCGATGATGCACGGATCCGCTTTGATAGATGAAATGATATCAGCTCTAAAAGCAGATCTAGTTTGACAAATTGGGGGGAAGGAAAAAATGTGAAGAAGAGTGAAGAGTAGAATCATCAGCGAAAGAATTGATATAATTAGACTTAATGTAAAGTCAATCATTGATAAAAAGAAGGAAGATATTTGGTGAAAGAACTGAACCCTGTGGGACACCACTATTGGTAGTGAAAGAGCAAGAGATCGATCCCTCGACAACAAATGCCATGGATCAGTACTCAAGGAAGCCAGAAATTAGAGAACAAAGTGGGGGAAAGAAATCATAAGAGGGAAGTTTAGAAAGCAAAGACTTGTGCCATACCCTGTCAAATGCTTTGGAGATGTCGAGGGCCACAACGAAACTTTCCCCATAATCCCTAGGAGAGGATGACCGAAGATGGGTGCAGTACGAGAGCAGATCACCAGTAGATCTCGCCAACGAAAGCCATACTGGTGATCTGACGAAAGAGAAAGGCGTTCAAGGTGACGGAGAAATGAGAGTTTAAGATTGTTTCGAAAATCTTAGAGAGGGATGAAGTTAGGACAATGGGGCGATAGTTTGAGGGATTAGAATGGTCACCCTTCTTCGGGATTGGCTGAACTGAGGCATGCTTCCAAGAAGAAGGAAAAGTTTGTGTTTTGAGGCAAAGGCGAAAGAGGCGAGCAAGCACAGGGGCCAGAATTCCAGCACACTCCATCAGAACACGAGGGGGTATTCTGTCAGGTCCATGCGCCTTACTCACATCCAACCTGGATAACACACCAGCAACCCTACGAGCAGAGATTATATTAAACTGCATAGGTTTAGTAGGAGATGTAGGAGGGATAGAGTTAGAATCGTCTAAGGTGGAGTTAGGGGAGAATAAGTTGCCAAAGTAATTGGCTTTATCAGGGGGAGAGTTGGCTGTAGAGTTATCAGGTCGGAATAGAGGAGGAAAAGATGGAGTGCAGTAGTTATTACAGATGTTTTTGGTTAAGGATCAGAAAGATTTACTAGAAGAAGTGTCAGTCAGGTTGGCGGTCTTCTTTTTTTTTTTAATTCCGCTTGGCCCTATGAAGAATAACCTTACAACGATTCCTTGAGGTATTGAAAGAGGAGTGGGTAATAGGAGGAGATAGTTTCATAATTTGATATGCCCTATCTCTCTCCCTACATGCAAGAGAACAGGAGCGATCAAACCATGATAGTAAAGTGAAAGTTTTGGTAGAAGATGAGATAAATGCACTCATACCACCCTGTATGACTACAGTAATGCTGACAGCACATACCGAGGCGTCCCGAGTGGAAAAACAACTTTCATCGCAGAGAAAGTCGGAGAAGAATTCTAGCAAGGATTGCCTGCCCGTTTGCCCTCCGATAGTGCCATAGTTGGCGTTTAGAGGGGGGTGGGGAGGTGGTCGTGCCCAGTTTGATTTAATAGAAATAAGATTGTGCTCAGAAGATCCTAAGGGGGCAGAATTGAGTATGAATAGTGTGAGGGGTTAGAGGTAAAACAAAGATCAAGAATGGAAGGCGTGTAAATATTTCTTCCAGATCATTAAATAAGGAAAAATAGAGTGCCTCAACTCCACCTGGGTCATCCCTTACAGAGCCAAGCTACTCTGTGTGTTGCATATTGAAATCCCCAAGGTAGAGGTTCTCGGTGTTGGGGTGTGTGGAAAGCAACGACTCATGGCAAGAAGTGAGATAGTCATAGTTCCAAATAGTTGGGAGAACAGTATAAAAAACAAAGAAAAATAGTCATAATTGGTAGAGATATTTGAGCCAGATGACATCATCAATAGAAGATTCAATATCCGTGAGTCGAGCTATAGGTGTATGTAGGGACTAGCCAGGAGACCGTCCCACTTAAAAGTAATTTCTTGTAGTTAATTAGAGTCCCATTAGTTGATGTCTACCGTGGTTTACTTCAATAAATGTGGGATGAGATATACACGTTTGTGTGTATTATATACAGTGTATTATGTATATTAATTATATAAAACTGTACAGGGAAGGATGGCCCCTTAATCTAGGACTGAGGTGGTCTCAGTAATAGATGTTATACCTGGGGAGTGAAAGCCACATTGTAACAAATAAAGATAAATAAAGAACACGGCAATAGTATCCCCCACAAAAAACTACTCAGCTAAATCTGCTTGAATAAGTATGAACAAGTTGAAATAATGAGTTAGAGTCACAAAAGGAAGATAATTAATTAATTCAATTTGCCATTCTAAAGGGAATTACTGACTAGCAAACAAAATTCAGAATAAGTAATTATATTATTAAAATAAGTGATGCCGGAAGGAAAATATACCGTAAGGATTGGATAAACAAATATTGTAGCACTCCTTCTCATGCCAAGACATGAAAGATACTGCATACAACAATCCCTAAATAGTTATTTCCTGCAAACAGGAGATTCACTTACCTGGGATCCTTCTAGGCCTAACTAATGTGTCACGCCTAATGCCTGATACCCCTAGGCATTGCTTGGGACAGGCACCCCAGGCAGGTCCAGGCTAGAGGCAATGGACCGTCTACCATATGCAGACTTACTGGGAGAGTACGCTGTGGGGTAGCGTCTCACTTATCATGTGATCCAGGACCATTTGCTGTGCATAGTGCCTCTGAATAGCTAATACTACTCTTCATTTGACATGAGACAATGATGCATAGTAATAACTGTATACATAAATATACAATTAACACAAGTAACTTGGAAACAATAATAATATAATAAGTGCAATTAACAAGTTAATAGCTTGTGGCCAATACTGGCGTGAACAGCACTATCTGCAGTTCGAGCGCTCAGGAGCACGTGACACCTCCCAAGGGGCAGCTAACTGGGCAATGGATCGCTGCACAGTGAGTGAGCCAACTACTTTAATCGGTTTAAATCGTACATAGGCAAATAATTCATAATATAAGCACAAGGTGCTCAATGACAATAAAACAAAAATAATTTGCATATAGACATAGTTTCCTAAATAATCCAGACTCGAGAAGGATGCATCATAACCTTTCTCTTTCTTGGGAAATAGACATTTAGAGTTGGGAGCTGGGAAGTGATGACCACCTCAAAAGTCTTTGGGTTGGGGTATGTTTAATGCATAACAAAAGTGGGCAGGTTGCTGATCCAGGTGAACACTTGAACAGGATAAGCAGTGCTGCCAATATATGCTGAGATTTTCAGTGCCATGATCAGTGATAAAAGCCTCCTTTTCAATGGTGGCAGACTGCGTGTTTGTTGAAATTTTCTGAAGAAGCTGCGCTGGCGGATGAAACACTTGATCACTTTCACCCTCTTGCAGAAGCACAGCAC
>NW_024737042.1:17306818-17382788 GCF_018991925.1 Homarus americanus
CAGTTGTGTTCTGACCTCACTCAGTTGTGTTCTGACCTCACTAGGGGAAAGGTCACGGCAGGGTTAGCTCCGGAGGGATAATTATCAGATATGGCCAGTGCTATGTGCGGTCTTGGGTATGAGAGTTTGTTGACCAAACTGGAGTGGTCCATGGAAAAATTGGCCAAGGCCAATGAAGAAATTGAGAGGGCCACGTTGGAGAACCTGAAATTAAAAGAAGAGCTGGCGAAGTTAAAAGGGGAAGATGGACGAGTAAAGCCAGTGTCTGACGAAAACTCAAGCGAGTGG
This sequence comes from Homarus americanus, assembly GCF_018991925.1. Classification (NCBI taxonomy): domain Eukaryota; kingdom Metazoa; phylum Arthropoda; class Malacostraca; order Decapoda; family Nephropidae; genus Homarus; species Homarus americanus. The sequence continues at coordinate 17,307,107 of NW_024737042.1, forward strand.
AAAGTTGTGAGTAATGGGAGGACCAAGCTGGTGGTGAAGAAGTACACCAAGGATACGTCAACAACGACAACAAAAGCTAAGTGTACCAACTCTTTCAGTCCCTTGATAGACGAATTGGACGTTAGTACAGTCAGGGACAGGGATGACAGGGAAGGTATAAAAACTTTAATTGTTGGTGACTCACAGGTAAGGTACATGGACAGGGCCTTTTGTGGTAAAAACAAAAATAGGATGAGGGTGTGTTTGCCAGGAGCTGGGGTGGGGGATATAATTGACAGGATGGACAATATCTTGTCTGGTAATGGGAACAAACCCATTATCTGCCTCAGTGCAGGAGGCAATGATATTGGTCGGTGTAGGAGTGAGGAGCTTCTTGATAAGTTCAAGGCAGCTATAGATCGTATTAGGACTAAGGGAGGGATCCCTATCATATGCGGTGTCCTGCCTAGAAGGAGAGTTGGCAGTGAATGGTTGTCAAGGGCGGTTGGTGTCAACGACCGTCTTGACAGATATTGCAAGTCAATATCAGTCCCATTCATTGACAACTGGGACAACTTCTATGGCAGAAGGGACCTTTATGCTAGGGATGGGGTGCACCTGTCTAGGGATGGAGTAGCAACCCTGGCTGGGGCTCTAGAGGGGGCAGTTCAAAAGATATCGAAGTCTTTAAACTGCTAGGAGAACATATGAGCACGGGGGTGGAGGAGACTGCAGTGGGAGCGGGTAAACAAAGTGAAAGATTACAGGGAAATAGTGTTAGGAATGATGACAAAACTGAATTACACAGGGAGTTTAAAACTAAACGCTGATAAATTGAACAGAGTTTTAAAACTCGCCTTGGTAAGGGGAGGACTCAGAACACGACTAGCTTAAATGTATACTCATGAAGCAGTAGAAGTATGAGAAACAAAATATGAATGATATTAGGGCCTTGAGGTATTGTACCGAAAAATCGATATAATTGCATTCCCTACTGGAAACATGGATCAACCCTATAGACACGTGAGTTACCAGTCGAATGCCAAATTGCGGGTTACAAACTGTTCCATATCGATAGGCAGACCAGGAAAAAGGGGCGGTAGCAATCTATGTTTGGGATAATCTGAAGTGTAAATAAATAATGAAATAAAAGCAGGCGGAATACAGAAACAATTTGGATAGAATTAATCGACGGTAGAGAAAAAATTAATCACAGGAGGTAATATATAGACCTCCCAATCTTATTAGAGAGTCAAGAAGCGACTTATACAGGATGAAATGCTTGGGGCTTCCATACACAGCAAAGTCTGTATAGTAGGCGACTTTTAACCTTGTAATCAGATTGGACTGACCTTACAAGTAGCAGAATCAAGAGGATTTTCTCAGAGACTATCCAGGACTGTTTTCACAGTCCAACGCGTAGCTGAACCGACTTACGCGGGGTAATAATATACTCGATTTAGTTCTGTCAAACAGAAAACCTCATTAGCAGGGTCAGGTAGGAACGGAATTTGCAATAGCGATCACAGAAACAGATTCCAGATTGGAGCTTTTCCAAAGGGGCAGAGGCGTAAAGGAAAATTCCCACTAAAGTACCAGATTTCCAGAAGGGCGAACTTTGACAGTTTAAAGAGGCAGCTGAGAGATTAGCCAAACGGCGTGAACCGTCAGATGACACAGACCTGATAATGAGATCTGAAGTTACTTGCGAGAGTTCCACGACAATTTAAATAGTGAGGTTACTTAATGCACAAAGGCAGAACATACCTGCAAAAACTCAGATCAGACAACAAGGACCTAAATGGATTAATAACTATTTAAGGAACATCATTGGCCAAAGAGGAAGGCTATAGGTAGAAGGATAAATGCGTGTGAGAATTCACCTCGGGACTATTATATAGGGTATTGGTAGTAGGGTTAAAACCGAGATAAGAGAAGCAAGAGGAATAATGAGGTAAGGATAAGCAAGGGAGGGCGAACAAACCCCAAAGGATTCTACCAAAATGTATCAAACTAAACGCGAGAAAAGATTGGACCTATCACAGGATCGGGCTTGCCGGCTGACTCACTGATAATGATGGAGAAAAAAAGAGCAATAATCTGAATAAATATTTTCAGCTGTTTTTCACCACCGAAAATTTAAACGCTGATACCCGAGGCACCAGCTCTATGAGATAGTGAAGAAAACAAATTAAGTGAGATAGTAGTGACTAGTAACGATGTTAGTAAGCAAATAGACAAACTAAAGCCTAATAAGTCACCTGGTCCCGATGAGATATTTTAGAGTATTAAAAAGGAATGTAAGGAGAAGAGCTTAGTATGCCCTTAGCAAAGTTGTTTTAACATGTCCTTAAAAAGGTGTAATTACCAGAATCACTATGGATAGCGAATGTAATACTGATTTTCAAGAAGGGGGATAGTCGCATCCTCTAACTACCACCCAATCAGTCTAACATCAATAGTAGGCAAATTACTGGAAGCACTCATCTCAAACTCTATTCGAAATCACCTGGAGAAGCACAGATTGATCATGGGTTTAGCATGGCTTCACAAGCGGACGCTCTTGCCTAACTTAATCTATTAACATTTCTTTTCATCCAGTTTCAATCCCGGTGGACAAAGGGGCACAATTATGATGTGGTATATGTGGACTTTGCCAAAGCCTTCGACAGAGTCCCCACGAAAGACTAATTAGAAGGTAGAAGCACACATGGCATCAAAGGTGACATCCCTTAAATGGATTAGGGCGTGGTTACAGGACAGGAGGCTTAGCGAGTGAGGCATTACTTGACACTAAGTCCCCGCATTGGAACCTTAGCGTCACAAATTAATTGTTCCCCAAGGCTCGATACTTGGACCATTGTATTTATTATATACATAGCTTGACATGAATATCGGCAGACGCTTAACATAAGTAAATTTGCTTTGATGACACTAAAATAGGGCGTGTTATTAAATCTGAGAGGACTACCGGCAAAACTACAGGAGAAAGATCTAAACAAATTTTTTCCGAATGGTCTGAAAAATGGCAGATGAAATTCAACGTCGACAAATGCTTAAAAAGTACTCAGTAGGAGATGTAAACAGGAAACCAAGATACCAGATGAACAACGATGCCATAGAAATCGACTGCGAGAGATTTAGGGTAATGTCAAGTAGACATAAACCAAGTAAACAATGTGTTTTGCTCGTAACAAGGCAAATAAAGTACTTGGGTTCATACAAAGTGTTAGTTACAAGACTAGCGAGGTCATCCTAAAAAGTATCTTGCTCTTGTGGAACTCCCACACCTGGACTACGCAGTTCAGTTCTGGTCACCGTATTACACAGAGAATGGATATAGAATCCTTGGGGAAAGAATTCAGAGGAATGAAGCAAGACTAATCCCGGGCATTAGGAGCCTTGAATGAGAAACAGGCTAAAAGTATCTTGCTTTGCACTCCCTCGAGGGCGTAAGCGAGGGGCGACGTGATAGAGGTGTATAAGTGGAAGGCAGGGCTAAACAAAGGGGACATTACAAAGGTACTCAAACTATCCAACCAGGAGCGAACTCGTAACAATGGTTTTAAATTAGATAAATTTAGATTTAGGCGTGAAATCGGTAAACACTGGTTTGGAAACAGAGTAGTGGATGAATGGAACAAGTTACCAAATATCATCATTAACTCGAATACGCTGAATAGCTTCAAACATAGGTTGGATGCTTATATGAGCAATAGGGGTTGGGTGTAAGAGGGACTGCCCAGTATGGGCCAATAGGCCCGCTGCAGTTTCCTCCATTCTTATGTTCATATGTTCCTGCCATATGGGCTGAGCTGCTTCCTTCCCAAGACTTGGGGGTCTGTAAATCACTCCCACAATAAGTTTTTCTCTTCCTTCCGTGATTTCTACCCATACAGACTCGGTTCCCATTTCACCCTTTATTGAATTATTAATACAACATTTTAATGTATCCTTGACGAAGAGTGCGACCCCTCCCCCCTTCCTACCTTCCTTGTCCTTGTGAAAAAGGTTGTACCCTTCTATGTGATACTCTGATAAAAAATTTTGCTCGCCAGATTCATCCAAGTTTCGGTGATTGCTATGACGTCTACATTCTCGGTACATACAACAGCTCTCAGCAAGTCTATTTTATTTCTAACGCTCCTACTGTTTGCATAGTATACTTTTAAACCTACCCTTCCCTGGTCCTGTTTTACCCCTTGTCCTGAGTAACCAATTTTACTTCCCAGGACCAGCTTGTTTTTTGACTCCCACTCTCCCCGACCTCTCTCTACTGGCGAAACCCCCCTTTTGGAGTGGCAATTTCACGCTCCAGGTATGTAGACAACTTCTTTACCCCCGCACGAGACAAGTGTACTCCGTCACTACTGTACAGGTAGTCGTTGCCAGCTATCAATGAATGCCCAACCATTGTTTGCAGAATGTTTTTCCAGTCGGCAATTTATAGCAATTGCCCTGGACGAACTTCGTGTTTTCTTCTTTCCTTGTGGTTATCAGCATATACCTGGATCACGCGCACCTACAGTGACTTACTTGTATAGATAGATAGATAGATAGATAGATAGATAGATAGATAGATAGATAGATAGATAGATAGATAGATAGATAGATAGATAGATAGATAGATAGATAGATAGATAGATAGATAGATAGATAGATAGATAGGATAGATAGATAGGATAGATAGATAGATAGATAGATAGAGATAGATAGATAGATAGATAGATAGATAGATAGATAGATAGATAGATAGATAGATGATAGATAGATAGATAGATAGGATAGATAGATAGATAGATAGATAGAGGATAGATAGATAGATAGATAGATAGATAGATAGATAGATAGATAGATAGATAGATAGATATAGATATATATATATATATATATATATATATATATATATATATATATATATATATATATATATATATATATGTGTAATGATTGATTGTCAGACCAAAGCTTACAGCCCAGAATTATTTCACATATAACAGCAAGTACACTACAGACCTCGTGGTACCACCACATTCCGGGTTGACACACCTCAGGTCAACCCTAGGGACTTGACCTCGCCCGCTAATGACGTGAGTTAGCCGGGTGACCCCCAACCTCACCTAACCAAGACACCTGGGCAGGACCACACCTGCACACAGCTATCCAGATCTAACCAGTTTAGTGATAACACTGGTCAACAGCCAAAATGGTTCACATAAGAGATCATGCTCACACAACTAATTTGATATTGCTGAATTCGAATCTGATATTTGTTTTGTTTTATCAGACCAGGTTTTATAAAAAAATCAATAGGTACAAATATTTAATATTCCATCACGTGTCGTGCAAAAGATGAGATTATCTCATGTGACTGTGCTTTCATGACTAATTTCATATTAATGAATATTAATTGGATGTTTCATTCTACCATCAGACCTACTTTCTTAAAGAATAAAAAAAATAGTAAATATAGTAACATTATCGCGTCATGCAAGATACAATTTTAAACCTATCACAGATAAGCTCATAAAAAATTGTACCAAAAAACATAAGTTCAAATCCTTTATAATGACAAAATATGAAGTTCTAAAAGTGCTTCTGAACTTTACTCTTTCTCTTGTACAGCTTGCTCTCTTCTCGTTGCAGTGTCCAGCAATAGTCGCCCATCATGTTAGGACTGAATTGTCCCTGATATCTGCTCTCCATTATGGCGATATCTTGATGAAATCTTTCGCCGTGTTCATCACTAACGTCTCCAAGGTTACCTGGGAAAAATTCAATATGAGAGTGGAAAAAATGCAATTTCAAGGACATCCTTGCTCCCAATGCATGATAATTCTGAAGCATGGTTGTTACGATTTCTTTGTAGTTGTCAGCACGATAGTTTCCAAGAAAATTCTTTGACACATTGACAAATGATTCCCATGCTTTTTTCTCCAGTGGGTTCAATGTTTTGGTGAATTCGCTATCATTAACTAGTATACGAATTTGTGGTCCATTCAAGACACCTGCTTTCAACTTGGCTTCGGAAACCACACCACCTAGTTTCTGAGATAAGTATAGAGTCCCAGCACCGAATTGATCCATAGCTTTGATGAAATTTTTAGCCAAACCGAGCTTTAGATGCAGTGGAGGCAAAAATATCTTTTCTGGATCTACAAGCGGATTGTGAGCACAGTTAAACCTTCCAGGCGCATCTCTTGGTCTTGTCGGCCAATCCTTTCTCACATAGTGCTCTGCATCAGCTCTGCTGTTCCACAAGCACAAAAAGCACATGTGCTTTGTGTAGCCACTCTGAAGGCCCAGTAGTAAACTGATGACTTTGAGATCGCCACATATCTTCCACTGGTGTTTCTCATACTCTATAGCGGCCAACAGAATTTTCATTGTTTCATAGCTCTCAGTCATTTTTGTTGCGTGTGCTATTGGGACAGATGGAAGCCGATTGCCATTGTGTAAAAGAACAGCTTTCAGAGAGTCTTTTCCTGAGTCTATAAACAGCCTCCAATCCTCTGTCTTGTATGTTTCAGACTTGCAGAGTTGTTGCATGAGAGATACTGCGTCCTCGCAATAACAAAGGTTGTTTGCCATCTTGAAAAATGCAGACAGCTGTCTATGTCGGTAACGCGCTGTAGTGATATGCACTCCATCTTCTAGCAGGTTATGCTGCTTTAGTCTGGATCCCAAAACTTCAGCCTTTTCTTTTGACAAGTTTAGGTCCCTGATGAGATCATGAAGCGCTTCTTGAGTAAATAGTTTAGGCCTGGTATTTTCAGAGTCATCCTGGTAGTCGTTTTCCATTGAGGTAGAGGTAGAATCGGAATCACTCAATTCTTGTTCAGTCGGTGGATTTGGGACTGGAAGTTCAGCACTGTGCGGTACTGGTCGGATTGCAGAAGCAATATTGGGGTACTGTACCTTGCCTCGTGTCTTGATTTTTATTCCCTTAATATTTGTGAGACAGAAGTAGCAGTCACTACTGTGGTCTTTAGGTTCACGCCATATCATTGGTACAGCAAACGGCATTCCTGAACTTCGTTTACCACACATCCACTCGCTCAGGTGGTTAACACAAGACTTACAGGCTACATGAGGTGCCCATTTCTTGTCTTGGTCACCCAAATGACATTTGAAGTAACTTTTGTAGTTCAGTCGAACAGCTTTTGTGATTGGTTTCTTGAGGCTACCAGGAGTGAAGGCACCACATATGTAGCAAAAACTGTCAGCACCGTTCACACACTTGCGACGTTCCATGTTTTGTTAATTTCAGAGTAATTACAAATCATGCAGGTGTAGATATGCAATATCATGAATCAGCAAACTGAAACAAACAAAAAAGCACAAATCAGGACAAAATAATTGCATAAGTGGAGCCAATGAGCATATAAATTACTGTATGAATAGCATGGTACACTAAATATATAGATATGCTGGTTCTGGAAAACTGAGCCTGATACAGCTATACGAATGTCATAATTGAGTTCAGCACATACAATTACACTAGAATCAGACTGTTTTGATCCAGAACCATGAGAATTTTTTTCTATGTTGACCAGTGTACAATAATTGGTTAGAGGTCAAAAGCCGGCTGGGCCGACCCCATATAAAGGCCCTACAGTCCCGTCCACGATCATTCTGATTCCGATTCTCATTATTTATCATTCTGGCGATTATCATTCTGATTCTCTTCCTGATTCTGGTTGTCATTCGAACATTACTCCGGAGATTCTGAGAGTCACGCTTGTCCTCTCCCCAGGTCGGGAGAGGGACTTCCCGACCAGACCCCAGCTAAGCAGAAGCCTCCCATAGGAGGCAGCCCAGCCAAGCATCCACTGGGCCTACGTCAGGGTACACTTGAGTCTTGTCAGAACGATTCCTTGGGTGAGTTACCTGCTGTGGGAAGTGTATTCATTCAGGTGTGTCCGAGAGTCAGTGTCGAGTAACAGGAAACATAATGTGTTAGTACCCCGATATAATAGTGATATTAATGTGTCCATGTCATTGAGTGAATTAATAAATAGTTGTATCGAAGAGGTGTTTAACAAGTTGTCCCTTTAAGAAGTAATATATGTGTATTGACATACGAGATAAGATAAGCGTATTGACGCTGAGTAAATGAAATCCCGGCCACGCTACCAAGTTTCCTATCTTTACATCCTCCTCTCACTTGACTTGGGGTTTATTAAAGATTATTAGATGGTAATTGCAGTGGAAGCGCCCCTTTGAGAAAAATCCCGAACCAGCACAAGAACACTTAAATTTACTAAACAAAATGAATTGTCCGTGACCCATGGAAGGATAGCGTCTGTGACTGGGATGAATGAGACACACTGTAAAATTTAGACACTTATATTCCCTTCAACACTGCAGACACAATCAAATAATGGTACACCAATATGAGAACCTCTTAACCTGAACTTAAAACACTACTCTGGGGAATAAAGGTTATACATGATATTGAAAATATTAGAAATTCAGACAATGCCTCATTAGACAACAATAAATTTAAAGTATTAAGAAATGTTGCTTGCACACATGAAACAGGCCTTAAGGGCTTTCAACAAAATAATATTAATCATTGAGAAAGTTTTATAAAAAATAGGAAATCAATAACTCTACAATGAATAGGCCTTAAGGGCACTCAACAAAATGATATCCAGCACTGAGAAAATGGTATAAAAAATAGAACTTATTAACTCCACCCTGAGTAGGCCTTCAGGGCACTCAGCAAAATTATATTACCCCCACAGGTACATACCTCCTAACCTAACTTAAACACTACTCTGGGGAACAAAGGTTATACCTGAGATTGAGATTATAAAGAAATATTAAATGCACACAGCATACATTAGTAACTGAAAAAATAGTATTAACTACACACAAAAATATTGTCACTATTATTAAGAAGTTACTGAGTCCACCAATACCCGTGAACCATGATTCCTAACCTAACACACACCCAGATTCCACCTGCACTCCGTAGTCGTTTAAGGCACAACCAACAGGTATCCGTAGTTTAAGGCCCCAATCAGCCTTTCTCCACCTTGGAAAATGTACCTCTAAGCTCCACTGGACTCCTGGTCCCAGTGTGCGACCCTGTATCACTCAGCTGGCTTCACTTTACCCCCAGTACTTCCATGAACGGAAGGGAGTGAGCCAATCAGACCGTGTACGCTACCTTGTGAGACATGGTGCATTCATCCCAGACCATGAGGCCGCATTTTTCTAAGAGTTTTGCCTTTCCGATCCTATTTTGATGTTGCACAGTGGATTCTCAATGTGAGCGAGGTTGAGAGGCAGTTTAAAAGTTGAGTGTGCAGTACTTCCTCCTACTAGTTATGTTGCAGCAATGCCTGAAGTTGCCACAACAAGAGCAATTTTCCTCTGATGACGTACTTTGACCAACAGAAGGTTGATCAGGAATGTTTTTCCTGTCCCGCCAGGTGCGTCGAAAAAGATCATTCCTCCCTGTTCCGCTTGTATCGCTTGCAAGATCTGTTCATAAGCATTTGCTTGATCAGGCACCAGGTGAGGCTCATTTTCTTCAAGAAAATTCACCAGAACTTCAACCGAGTAGTCTGTCTCTCTGAGCAACTCCCTGTTTGCAACTACTGGTTCTTCTCGATTTGGGGAAGGCAATCCAAAATCAGTCAGGTTTTTTCCGCATAGCTCCAACACTTCGTCTCCCATGAACTCAATCTCTTGATCAGGATGTTCTCTTCTTTCTTGATGAAGCAGATCCTCTGAAAGACTTTCTTGGTGGTTTTTCCAGAGCTGGCTTGGGTTGGAAAGTCCACATGTAGCAATCATAATGGCAAACAGGTTCCTCATTCTCATTGGCGATTGAGTAGCTGCTGCCTCTTCTAATGTGTCATTCCAGTGACCATCATCTTCCAGTAGGCCAAGGAGATTGCACGCTTCCTGATAGATTCTTCAGACTTGTCCATTCACTGTCTTGAGTGCTGCATATGATGTCGGGCCACGGATGTGGGGCAAAAGTAGTCTCACACAATAGCATTCAAAGTTGTTGGGGTGAACCGTGTAGACACGTCCCAAAGCATTGCCTGACTTTATCCCTGGATATCCAACATCGAATCCTTCAGCTCTTCTCTGGAACTTTTTCATTGAAGCCTGCCATATGTAGAACTTGGGTACGTCAACATACAGGAGTATTTGAGTAAACTCATCTTCCTGTGAAAGCTTGAAGAATGGAGTGAGGGTCGTATCAGCAGGATTTGCCATTTGATTTTGGAGGGACTCTTCTGTGAAATAAACTCTTTGTCCATTTTCCAGGTGAACAGCCAGATGAACTACTGTTGGACATCGTTTGTGTATGGGAAAATTAAAAATTCTCCATAGGGCTTCATTGCTGCATATATAACGGCCCTGCTGAAACTGTGTCACCTCATCATGATTTCCATCCTTTTCCAATCGCTTGGTCAGAGCCTTTGTTGACGTATTTGCAGACATACTTGATGGACTTGACTGAATTGCAGAACTCCACATTGATGTGCGCATTGAATGCTTTACTCAAAAGAGGATTGTAGGGGACCACCCATTTGTTGTCTACTGTTATTTCACTGTCTGTTCCAGGTCGCAACACTGCTGTAAAACCTCCATCGCCTGGCGCTCTTCTCCTGTACTGAGGATAGCCATCTTCTCCACTCTGAGTATCCTTTATCAGGTCTTTTGGGAAGTTTTTGGTGCAACGTCCATCTTTCATGCATGGAGAGTGTCTGTTGAATGGTCCACATGGCCCATGAATCATTTGCTTCTTGATGATCTCAAAGAGAACTGGATCTTCTTCTGGATCAGGAAACTCTGCTCGTATGCAGTTGTCAATCATGTTCGGTCGAAGTTTCTCTTTCAGCCAGATCAAGACATGGGCATGTGGTAGACCTCGTTTCTGCCACTCAATGGAATACACGTAGCACCGTGTAAGGCCAAAGATCAATAGTTCATTAACGGTGTATGTAAGTTCTGCCATGTTTTTCACTACAACGGTACAGCAAAGTATAATTTTTTAGCATTAAACTGTTATTATTTTATTGTCTAATCATCACTACATATAACACCATCCATCATCACTACATATAACACCATCCATCATCACTATATATAACACCATCCATCATCACTACATATAACACCACCCATCATCACTAAATATAACACCACCATCATCACTACATACAATACCATCCGTCATCACTACTTATAACGCCACCTATCATCACTACATATAACATCATCCATCATTACTACATATAACACCATCCATCATCACTACAGATCGGTAAATTAGTTTCCGAGTTTCTGTGCGGACACACACAAACACAAATAAACGCACAGACATACGTCTTTGTTATATATATATATATATATATATATATATATATATATATATATATATATATATATATATATATATATATATATATATATATATATATATATATATTTCTTTACAATTTTATCTCTCGTTTATTGTAATTTATTTCTCTTAATTTACAACAGATTTTTCCAACAAATTAATGATTGTTGGACGTTTCACTTCATGACAGATATCATCCAAAAGGTTTGACAATATATATTCCACCAACACATTATACCTGGAGGCCCGCCAGTACAACCATTTTAATATTTCATGTCCTGGCCAAGAATCCATGAACGTCATATTACAAATTCGAGAAAAATTGTAAAATGATTTCCATCCTTGACCTGGTTGGCAGATGATCTCCACGTGTCTTCAGCAGATCCCTCCCTCTCCTCCCCCCTCACACGTCAGTGACACATGACATGTCGAGACTACACCACTGCATAAGTCCACACCACACTTACCCATATTTATGGAAGTCAGCACCACCACAACATGTGTCAGCACCAACACACGTCTTCACAAAAACACATAGATCATTACCACCGCGTGTATGTCAACACCACCATATATGTCAACATCAAAACACTCGTAACACCACCATATGTCCACAATACCACCCTCTTATACCTCACCTAGTCTCCCTATTTACCAATCCCATACCTTTCACCTTTCTATCATCCTCCTCCTCTCCTCTTTCCTTCACTACCTTTCCCTACTCCATCCTCGTCCTCTTTCTTCTCCTTCAGTCTTTTCTCTTCACCACCCAATTTCCTTTCCTCTCGCCCTTCCCTCAATCTTTCATCCCTTACCTATCCTCATACAGCACCCTCCACCTCCTCATCGACCCCACCCTAGCACTGTCTTGTTACGTAGTCAGTTGGGCGCCTGGACGACAAATATCGTAGTGTTTGTTTCCCCTTGTGGACGTCCATAGACGTCTCTCACTAGATTCTATCCCAGTCAATGCGATAACAAGCATCGCATTGACTGGGATAATGCCTCCTCAATATTACCTTGTAATTCAATTGATAGTAGGGACATCATAGAATCTAGTCTTATTAAACATACCGAAGCATTCAACATGAATTTGAGTAACGGCTTGTACAAACTGGACAATTTTGTAATTAATAAGATTTTTAACCAGGTGAGAAGGGCGGGACACCTTACCATCTGACCTGACCACCAACCGTTGTGTGGTATTTAAAGATTAGTAGGGTCATTACCCAATACCTGACCATTATGGACCTGGTCTCACTCTCCTCTGTATATATACACCTTGTTTTGTACTTCTCTTTCGTCTGTACTCACCCCTGAAGATGTGAATTACACGAAAGCGCTTGGGAACTTCGTGTTTTCTTCTTTCCTTGTGGTTATCAGCATATACCTAGATCACGCGCAACTACAGTGATTAGAGGTTAACGGCGCCATAAGCTCGTTGAACAGGCTTTGTGTGAAATATAACAAAGTCTAGGACTGCTTTTGTATCCTGGTGGTCCAGCGGTTAGCGTTCCCCGGTCACAGTCATAGGCTTGTGTGCCGTGGGTTCGAATCCTGGCGGGTTGAGGTGTTGATTGTATGTAGAAATCCGCGTGCTTTAAGAACATAAGAACATAAGAATGTAGGAAACTGCAGCGGGCCTATTGGCCCATACTGGGCAGTCCCGCTTACACCCAACCCCTATTGCTCATATAAGCATCCAACCTATGTTTGAAGCTATTCAGCGTATTCGAGTTAATGATGATATTTGGTAACTTGTTCCATTCATCCACTACTCTGTTTCCAAACCAGTGTTTACCGATTTCACGCCTAAATCTAAATTTATCTAATTTAAAACCATTGTTACGAGTTCGCTCCTGGTTGGATAGTTTGAGTACCTTTGTAATGTCCCCTTTGTTTAGCCCTGCCTTCCACTTATACACCTCTATCAGGTCGCCCCTCGCTCTACGTCTTTCGAGGGAGTGCAAATTAAGTTGCTTTAGCCTGTCTCTATATTCAAGGTTCCTAATGCCCGGGATTAATCTTGTCATTCTCCTCTGAATTCTTTCCAAGGATTCTATATCCATTCTGTAATACGGTGACCAGAACTGAACTGCGTAGTCCAGGTGTGGTCTCACAAGAGCAAGATACAGTTTTACGATGACCTCGCTAGTCTTGTAACTAACATTCCTTTGTATGAACCCAAGTACTTTATTAGCCTTGTTACGAGCAAAAACACATTGTTTACTTGGTTTAAGGTTCCTACTTATCATTACTCCTAAATCTCTCTCGCAGTCGGATTTTTCTATGGCATCGTTGTTCATCTGGTATCTGGTTTCCCTGTTTACATCTCCTATACTGAGTACTTTACATTTGTCGACGTTGAATTTCATCTGCCATTTTTCAGACCATTCGAAAAATTTTTTTAGATCTTCCTGTAGTTTTGCCGAGTCCTCGTCAGATTTAATAACACGTCCTATTTTAGTGTCATCAGCAAATTTAACTTATGTTGCTGTGTCTATGCCGATATCTATGTCGTTTATGTATATAATAAAAGCAATAATGGTCCGTACTGAGCCTTGGGAACTCACTTGTGACATTGTCAATGGGACCCAATTACGCGTTAATGCTCACTCGCTGTTTCTGTCACCCTTATGCGCCTAATCGTTAAAGGATGTACCTTTGATGCCATAACATGCTTCCTACCTTTCTAATTAGTCTTTTCGTAGGACTCATGTCAGAAGCTTTGCTAAAGTCCAGGATATGCCACATGCATTGACTGTAAATATATATATATATATATATATATATATATATATTTCATAATAATTTCTGAATCTGAATCATTTTTCAATGGTTTGTTGATTGGGCATAAAAACAGAAACATTTAATGTTAAATACAGTACAATATATTCAGAAGACTCTGACTAGATAACCGTTATTGTCTTGAATAATAACTTTTGTAGTCTTGTGTGCGAGATATCTATCGTGAGAGAAGTCATATTGTGCAGGAGATTCAATAGTAGAGCTTTCGTATTAACAACATCACCAGATATCCACCTACTGTACGTCATCCATCTGTTCATGTAACAGAATAACATCATGGCGAGTAATAAAAGAGGTAGAGATATTTTCATAATGTAAATTCATGGAGGTTATATCGGGTGGTACGTATTTAAAGGTGAAAATATTAAAGGTGTATGCTGGGAGACCCGAAGAGCGACCCGGGTACCGAGAATGATACTGTTCCACCCACCCGCCCACCCACGCCCACTTCACAAACACTCTGTTTATATGTCTCTGGGTTGAGTTCCTGTATATTCGATACCACTGAATCTTAGAGTCTTAGTATACAAATAGGAATAAATAAGTAAAAAGTCCACGAATGTATATAAAAAACAGACAAACAGATAAACAACCAGATAGAAAAATGGATAAAAAGAAGGAAAGAGAGTCAGAAAAGTGGGGAGACAATAGAATTTATCAATAATTCATAGGATGAAAACAATTCTTACCAAGACCAGTGATACAGATCACTCTACTACCCACTTGAATTTCTCTCACCCATTGTAAGAAAAGTATCCCCACACACCATAAGTACTCCTAAACACCACAAGTACATCCCCCACACCACAAGAACTCCTTAACACCACAAATACCCTCCACACACCACATGTACACCCCACACACCACAAGTACAAACACACACCTCAATTACACGCCACACACCACAAGTACCCCGACACACCACAAGTACACCCACCACACCAAGCACACCTAACACACCACAAATGCCTCCACACACCAGAAGTACCCCACACACCACAAGTACCCCACACACCACAATGCACCCCAAACCACCACCACAAGTACGCTCCACACCACCACTAATAACCACGAATATACCCAAAAACCACAAGTACCCCACACACCACACGTACCCCACACACCACAAGTATGCCCCACACACCACAAGTACCAACACACACCAAAAGTACATGCCCCACACACCACAAGTACACCCCACACCACAAGTATCCCCACACACCACAAGTACACCCCACACACCACAAGTACAAACCAACACACCAAGTACACCCACACACCACAAGTACCCCAACACACCACAAGTACCCCCACACACTACAAGAACACCCCACACCACAAGTACCCCACACACCACAAGTACACCCCACACACCTTAAGAACACTAACACACCACAGCAACCCAACACACCACAAGTAACCCAACACACCACAAGTACACCCAACACACCAAGTACCGACACACACCACACCACAAGCACCCCACACACCACAAGTAGCCCCACACACCACAAGTACATCCCCACACCACAAGTACCCCACACACCAACACACCACAAGCACATCCACACAACAAGTACACCCCCCACACCACAAGTACACCCCACACACCACAAGTACCCCCCACACACCACAAGTATATCCCCACACCACAAGTACACCCAACAAGTACACCAAACACACCACAAGTACCCCCACACACCAGAAGTACACCACCACACCACAAGTACCCCCACAACAAGTACCCCACACACCACAAGCACACCCCACACACCACAAGTACCCCCACACCGCAAGTCACACCTAACACACCACAAGTACCCCCCACACACCACAAGGACCCCATACACCACAAGACCCCACACACCACAGCACACCCCACACACCACAAGTACCAATACACACCACAAGAACATCCCCACACAAAAGTACATCCCCACACACCACAAGTAGCCCCACACCACAAGTACGCCCCACACACCACAAGCACCAATCCACACCACAAGCACACCCCACACACGAAGACATCCCCCACACACCACAAGTACGCCCCACACACCACAAGTACCACACACACCACAAGTACAGCCCCCACACATCGTAAGTACATCCCCACACACCACAAGAAGCCCCACACACCACAAGTACCCCACACACCACAAATACACCACACACACAAGTATATCCCCCACACCACAAGTACACCCCAAGAACACAAGTACATCACCCACACCACAAGTAACCCTATACACCACAAGTATCCCCACACACCACAAGCACACCCCACACACCACAAGTACCCCCACACACCACAAGTACTCTCCACACACAACAAGTACACCCCACATCAAAGGTACAATCACACTCCACAAGTACATCCCACATACCACAAGTACACCCACTTACCACGCAATTCCCCACACCACAAGTAACCCCAAACACCATAAGCACACCCCACAGTACTCCCTACATACAACAAGTACACCCCACACACCACAAGTACATCCCCAAACAAAAGTACAACCCCAAACCACAAGATCCCCACTACCGTCACCCTCACAAACCACAAGGACTACATATACACCACAAGTACACCCCACACCATAAGTACCATCACACACCACAAGTACACCCCATGCACCACAAGTACACCCACTTACCACAAGAGCACCCCACACACCACAAGTACACCCCAAATAACACAAGCACCCCACAAACAAAAAAGGCCCTATACACCACAAGTACACCCCACCATCATAGGTAAACATCACACACCACAAGTACACCCCACATACCACAAGTACCCCCCACACACCACAAGTACACCCCACACACCACAAGTACACTCCACACACCACAAGTACACCCCACACACCACAAGAGCACCCCTACACACCACAAGTACACCCCACACACCATTGGTACCATCACACACCACAAGTACACCCCACACCACAAGTTCACCCCACACACCAAAAAAAAAAATACCCCACACCACAAGTGCACCCCACACAACAAGCACACCCCACAAACCACAAGTACACCCCACACACCACAAGTACACCCAACACACACCCTCCACAGTACCAACACACACCACAAGTACACCCCCACACCACAAGTGCACCCAAGACACCACAAGTACCATCACACTCACAAGTACACCCACACAACCACAAGTACACCCCCACACACCACAAGTACACCCCACACACCACAAGCACACCCAACACACCACAAGTAATCCTCAACACCACAAGTTCACCCCACATACCACAAGTACACCCCACAAACCACAAGTATACCCAAGACACCACAAGTACCATCACACAACACAAGTACACCCCACACACCACAAGTACACCCAACACACCAGAAGTACACCCAGCACACCAGAAGTACCTCAACACACCAGAAGTGAGGAACTTTTCAAGAGGTATAGGGAGGCGCTGGGGAAGATTAGAGATAGGGAGGATCCCGATAGTATGTGGTGCCCCACACACCACAGCACACCCAAGACACCACAGTACCATCACACCCAAGTACACCCCACACACCACAAGTACACCCCACACACCACAAGGCACACCCCACACACCACAAGTACACCCCACACACCCAAAGCACATCCACACACCACAAGTACACCTTAAACATAATTCATTAAGTAATCTCAACACCATAAGTTCACTCCCCACATACCACAGCACACTTGCACAAAACCAAGTATACCCAAGACACCACAAGTACCATCACACAACACAAGTACATCCCCACACACCACAAGTACACCCCACACACCACAGTACACCCAAGACACCAAGGCACCATCACACTCCACACCCCACACCACAAGTACACCCCACACACCACAAGTACACCCCACACACCACAAGTACACCCAACACTACTCAGAAGTACACCCAGCACAGCAGAAGTACCTCAACACACCAGAAGGAGAACTTTTCAAGAGGTATAGGGAGGCGCTGGGGAAGATTAGAGATAGGGGAGGGATCCTGATAGTATGTGTGTCTTGCCCAGAAGAGGGGTTGGTCGTGAATGGCTGTCCAGGGCAATTGCCATAAATTGCCGACTGGAAAAAATAACAGTAAAAACAATGGCTGGGCATTCATTGATAACTGGCAACGATTCTATGGCAACGACTACCCGTACTGTCGCGACGGAGTACACTTGTCTCGTGAAGGGGTAAAGACGTTGTCTGCATCCCTGAGCGCGAAATCACACCTGAAGGGGGGGTTTCATAGTGAGAGGGGTCGGGGAAAGTGGACAAAAAACAAGCAGGTCCTGGGAAGTAAAATTCGCTGCTCAAGACAGGGGTGTTTGAGACCAGGGGGAAGGGTAGGTTTAAATGTATACTATACAAAACAGTAGGAGCGTTAGAAATAAAAATAGACTTGCTGAGAGCGGTTGTATGTACCGAGAATGTAGACGTCACCGAAACTTGATGAATCTGGCGAGCAAAATTTTTTTATCAGAGTACCATAGAAGGGTACAACCTTACAAGGACAGGGAAGGTAGGGAAGGGGGAGGGGTCGCACTCGTCATATGATACATTAAAATGTTGTATTAATATTTCAATAAAGCGGGTGAAATAGGAACCGAGTCTGTGTGGGTAGAAATCACGAAGGAAGAGAAAAACCAATTATGGAGTGGGGATTTACAGGCCCCCAAGTCTTGGCAAAGAAGCTAGCTCAGCCCATATGGCAGGAAATGAGTAGGCAGCAAAATATAACAAATCTCTATGCATTATGGGGATTTCAACTTCAGAAATATTGACTGGGACAATGACAGGCGACTATGAATCTGAAGACTTCCTAGACGCAGTACAGGACACTTTTTGAAACACACTACCACATAGAACCCATTAGGGGTGACAATATATTAGACCTAGTATTAATAAATAAAGGAAAATATTATCAGAGATATCACAGTAGGGGGAAGAATTAGGTAACAGTGATCACAGAGAAATCAGGTTCACCCGAAATTGGGAAACGAAAAACAATGACAATATGGTCAGAGTCCCAAACTTTCGGTTAGCGGATTGTCAGGGGTTAAGAAGGTACCTAGGTGAGGTCACCTGGTAACAGTCACGTCAGTTCCCAGTAGGAAGGGGTGAGGTCATAGATGACACAACAATTGATCATGACTATAATATAAGGGTGTGTCATACGGAGGCGATATTTATTTTTTTGAGTTTGAAAAATCGGCCCATGGTATTAATGATGTAGTTCTATGTGCAGAATCATGTGATATCTTCAGATTTGAAAAGTTTTCATTTTTTGCTAGGTAAATTTTAACTTGAAATCTTATGAAAATTCAGTATTCCCACCCTTTTAGCTTATTTAAAGTAAAGTAAATGTATCAGGTTAATGTATTAGGACATGAAAATGATCCAGAAGAAGTGAAAACGAATGATCTTGACATATTTATTAAATTTAATATTCCTTTAGAAAACAAAATCATCAAATACAAAAAACCGGTTTACTAACATTTAATTCGGGTGTTGTTGCACACCATAGAGAACATGTCTTTCATGCTTCTGTTTCTACTCATCACCTCCCTGTTGACCACCTGAGCTCGGATGTAGCCTTCCCCTCCTCTCCCTGGTTAATACGTGACTGCTGGCCCTGCTCACTTGCTGTACACAACGCTCTATACTCTGGGTGTGCGAGGGCCAGCAGGGACATGCATGGGATTGTCCAGGAAAGCTCTGAATTTGAACATTGGTGAGGCTGCAGGTAAGAGGGGGGCTCACTGCCAGCCTGATGTTATCCAGATCTATGAGATCAGCGGAGAGGGTCTTAAGTACCCAGATTGACTTCAGGAGACTTCCCTGACCCTGAAGGAATCGTCACCATCTGATCTGTCATGCCCAGATCCTCCTTATAAGTCTCATATCCAAGATCTTTTGACTGCCACTCTTCTCTCCTCTCATCCCATTGCAGAGCATTGTCTGCAGAACTGCTCTTGATGAGCATACCAGGAAGATCTCCCTACAGTCTGCCTCAGCGAATCTGAACAACCTTTCCTTGGCTGACTCTCAGAGCTCAAGCTGGAAGAGAACATGCCCTCGACCTCGGAGAACGATGACTGACCTTGGTGTTGAACCAATTTGGCAAGTAGACACTCACGACACTGACAATAAGTCTCAGGTTGTGAAGCTGGTTCCCTTTCAGTTTATGATGAGCGACCCAAATTCTGCAGAACCTTGAGAGCTGTTGTGAGTCACCTAGAATGTGAGACTGGACCCATTCAGTATCAGTTCATCAGGCATGCCCCCATTTGATGGCACCGTAAATCATGTAACCATAGTACTGGTCAGCACTAGGTCGTCAATGACAGTATGTGCAAGCCCAACGAGTGGAGGGCCAACTGTGATTTTTTTCAATGTCGGATTTATTTCTAACTCAGTGGCAGAGTCCAGCATCTTGCCAAGAGGACCAGACCATCTGTTGTTTTAGAGTCCTGCCATCCAGCTCCTGGATCAGATGTTCGAGTGGCAACTCGTTGGTGGAGGTCACAAACAATCCAGACCCAGGCTTCCCTCCCAATCTTCCGCCTATCCATCAAAGGACCCCCCTTGCCACCCTGTGTTCGTAAGTTGGTACTGTCCCCTCCAATGCCACCTGCAGGGTCTGGTCTACGTTCCCTCTCTCTGAATAGTTCAATGTTATCTGCCACTATCTCTATATTGGCTTCCTGATGTCATCTTTTCTCTGGAGTGAAATGTCACAAATATTTCCTCCTGGTTCACTGCAGCAGAAGTAGTGTTCCTCCTTCACCATGGCAGGGAACAACTTGTCAGAATCAACTTTCATGAACACTTTAGTGTCATCCCTTCCCATCAAAGAACAAACAATTGATTCCATTTTCTTATCCCCTTATCAAACTCCTCTTCTAGGTTACTGACAAGTTTCTCCTGAGCTCTCCTTATTTTGTTATGAGCTATCACCAGGTGAACATCATCAGGTGTTATCAAACCACCGTCAATCCAGGCAGCTGTTGCTATCTCGTGGCTTCTCTGAGATCAGTGTGGTAAGTGTCGCATGCTGGCCAGAGCTATGCTCGGGATATCTTCCTATTTCTGAATCTTATGCCCGAAGGTTTGGGATCATTATTTTCTGGGTTAGGGACAAAGTCACCATCTCCTTGGTCAGCACCTGATCAGCCATGGGGGACATTAAACTCCCCTGAATCAGCTTGACCTGATCATCAGCTCATCCAATTCTGGGCCTTCTAAGCTCCCTTTTCTCGGCAACTCTTCTCTTCTGTCTCTCTGTGGCAGCCTCTCCCTGTCTCTTGACTGGAATGATTTTTGCTAGAAATCATGAGAGAGCCCCTATACTGCTGCCAGTCTTCTCTCTCTGTGCTTTTGACAAATGCCCAGTTCGATCACAGGGAATCTTCAGTCTGCTTGTAAATAGAGGAGATGTGGGCCCCGGATTTACAGTCACGATCAAAAATCCCAAAACCCAGGACAGTAGAGAACAATTGGGCACTTGCAAGTAATTATGTCAAATAACTGGTCCAGTTGTTTAAGTAAAGCTGTCTTAACTGCAAGTTTTCCTCTCCCCAAGAGAGATATCTCTGCCTTTTTCCTTAGAACTGGCTAGCAGTCTTCAATTAATCTTCTTCTGATTTGTTATGACTGGAGGTTTGAACTGAGCGTTAGCCAGAGTGTACTGTGCCAAGACGCTTTGGTCATATCACTGGCAATGTCTTTTGTTTGTGTAAGTTCTGGTTCTTTTCACTGATTTGCCTGATTAAAACACTGTATCGCAAAGCATCTCTCAATGTAGGGAACCTGACTTCAGAGCCTCTCCCAGACCCAAGATAGTGACTGAGATGGCTGGATTTTTGGTTCCTCGTCCTGGACACAAGCAATTCATCGCAAATATTATCAACTTATAAATGCATCAGAATCTGAAACAGAAAAAATATTGTTAGTTGGGATGTTAAAGAATGAAGTCAGAAAAGCAATGTTCACTATTTAATTGTAATGCACTAATGCAGTTGCATGTTAGATTTTCGATAAATTTCAGGCTAAAATTCTACCTAGCAAAAGGTTGCAAAAATAATAAAACTGGAAATTATTTTCATTTATATACTAAAATCTACCAAAAATTGATGTATTATTGTTTTAGCTGACCTTTCCCTCCTATGACACCCTACTATAATATATTCACTAGTATACTATATAAAGCACAAGAACAAAATATACCATACAGAAAAATTAGGTCAACAAGAATGAGCCAAGGTGATGACCAGAAAACTTAAAACATAACATAGAATAAAAGAAAGGAATATATAAGAAAATTATAGGGAGGAGGAGCAGGCCCAGAAACAGGTATAATGAACTATCTAGGAATGTTAAGAAAAATGTAAGGAAAGCAAAGAGAGACTATGAAATCAAAATAGCAAGAAAATCCAAGGCGAATCCCAAGGATTTTCCAGGTATATAGGACAAAGGTCAAGCACAAAGTTGGGCCTTAAAGTCAGGAGGAGAATTGATAAATGGCAGGAAGAAATAAGCAAAGCATTGAACAGCTACTTTTTTATCAGTTTCTTTACAGAAGAAATTTGTGATGAAATTCCAGAGGTGGAACTGATATTTATGGAAAGGAAGAAGAGAAATTAAAGAATATCACTATCAGAAAGAGATGTTCTAAGAAGATAAATAAACTAAAGAAAACAAAAATCCCCAGGGCCGGATGAAATTTTCCTTGAGTCTGAAAGAGTGTAGGGAAATAGATTAGCTGGACCCCTGCAAACTTATTTACAAAAATCATTAGACACTGAGTTGTGCCAGACTCCAGTGGAAACAGGCAAATGTAGTAAATCTATATTCAAAAAAAGGGAGTATGTACATCAAAAGTCAAATTACCGGGCTGATCATTTGACGTCAGTAGTGGGGAAATTTCTTGAATCAATTATATAGATAAAGAACTGATCGCATCTAGAGAAAAGCAAATTAATATACGACTCTCAAACATGTGGGTTTACAAGGAAAAATCTTGTCTAACAAACCGTTAACGTTTTTAGAAAGTCTTTGAGGTGGTAGATAATAATAAAATTAAGGGATGGTTTACTTAGACTCTTAGCAAAGCATTTGGACAGAGTACCGCATCAGAGGCTACTGAGAAAAATTAAGGCTTGTGTATCGAGGGAAAGTTTAAATTGGATAAAAATCATGGCTCACCGATAGAACCCAGAGGTCAGCGTAGATGGTGTAAAATCTGAGTGAAGTCGACTTGCGAAAGAGACCTAGGGGTACTTGTAAGCCCCGACCTACGGCTGGAAAAACAGTGCGTTAATGTTCGAAATAAGGCAAACAGAGTATTGATTTTATATCTAGAAGTGTAAGTAACAAGAGTGCAGAGGTCTTATTGCAACTATATCTGCGCCAGTCAGGCCGCACCTCGATTATGTTCAGTTCTGGTGCCCCTATTATAGAATGGATATAAATTCACTAGAGTCGGTAGAAGAATGACAAAATGATTCCGGGACTTAGAAACCTTCCATATCAGGATAGGTTAAAGAAACTTAACTTGCATTCCTAGAAAGACGAAGATTGGTGGGAGACATGATAGAAGTATTTAAGTGGGTGAAAGGAATCAATAAAGGGATATAGATAAAGTTCTTATAATATCCGAGCAGGATAGGACTCGGAGCAACGGATCTGTTGATAAGTTTAGGTTTAGGAGGATAGGAAGAAACTGGTTCACAAATACGGTGGATTGAGTGGAACAAGCTTAGCAACTTTGCAGTAAGTGTGGGAACTCTGAAAGTTTCAAAAGGAGGCTAGATAGATTCATGGATGATAGAGAGTGGTAGAACTCCGACAGGAGGTGCCATGCACAGGCCAACCGGCCTATTGCAGACTCCTTATTTTCTTATGTTCTTATGTAAGTATCCCCACACACCACAAGTACCCCCCACACCACAAATACACCTAACACACCACAAGTACCCCCACACCAGACGTACCCCCACACACACCACACACGTATGCCCCACACACCACAAGTACCAACAGACACCACAAGTACATCCCCACACACCACAAGTACATACCCCACACACCACAAGTATCCCCACACACCACAAGTACACCTACACACCACAAGTATGCCCCACACACCACATACCCCAACACACCACAAGTACCCCCACACACTACAAGCACCCCACACACCTCAAGTATACCCCACACACCAAAAGTACACCCAAAATACCACAAGTACCCACACACACACCACACTACCCACCCACACCACAAGTACCCCACACACCAAGCACACCCCACACACCACAAGTACCCTCACACACCACAAGTCCAACACACCTTAAGTACACCGAATGCACCACATGTACCCCAACACACCACAAGTACCCCACACACCCCAGGTACCCCACACACTACAAGCAAGTACCCCACACTTAAATACCCCACACACCAAAAGTACACCCAAAATACCACAATTACCCACCCACACCACAAGTACCCCCCACACCACAAGTACCCCACACGCTACAAGCACCCCACACACCACAAGTACACCCCTGCACACCAAAAGCACCCACACACCACAAGCACCCCACACACCAGCACCCCACACACCACAGGTACCCACACACTACAAGTACTCCCACACACCACAAGCACACCCTGCACCCCACAAGTACACCCAACACACCACAAGCACTCCACACACCACATGTACCGACGTACACCACATCAAAAGTACCCCACACACCAAGTAGCCCCACACCACAAGTACATCCCCACACCACAAGTACCCAACACACCACAACCACAAGTACACCCAACACACCAAGTACACCCACACACCACACGTACACCCCCCAACACCACAAGTACACCCCACACACCACAAGTACCCCCACACACCACAAGCACATCCCCACACCACAGCACACCCAAGACGCCACAAGCACACCAAACACACCACAAGTGCCCCCACACACCAAGCACCACCACACACCACAAGTACCCCCCACACTAAAGCACCCCCACACACCAGAAGCACACCCCACCCACCACAAGTACCCCCTGACACCACAAGTACACCTAACACCCCACAAGTACCCCCACACACCACAAGTACGCTCCACATCCCATACCAATACACCACAAGTACATCCCCACACATCGTAAGTACATCCCCACACACCACACGTAGCCCCACACACCACAAGTACACCCCACACACCACACCCCCACACAACGCAAGTACACCCCACACCACAAGTCCCCCACACACCACAAGTACACCACACACACAACAAGTACCCCCACCACAAGTACACCCCACACACCACAAGTACATCCCACATACCACAAGTACCCCAACACACCACAAGTACCCACACACCACAAGCACGCCCACAGGTACTTCCACACACAACAAGTACACCCCACACACCACAAGCACGCCCCACAGGTACTTCCACACACAACAAGTACACCCCACGCACAACAAGTACATCCCCAAACAAATACACCCCACTTACCACAAGATCCCTACTTACCACAAGTACCCCACAAACCACAAGGCTCCTATACACCACAAGTACACCCCACACATCATAGGTACCATCACACACCACAAGTACCTCCCATGCACCACAAGTACACCCACTTACCACAAGTACCCCACACACCACAAGCACACCCCACACACCACAAGTACCCCCACAAACAAAAAGGCCCTATACACCACAAGTACACCCCACTCATCATAGGTACCATCACACACCACACGTACACCCACTTACCACAAATACCCCCCCACCACCACAAGTACACCCCACACACCACAAGTACCCCTATGCACCACAAGTACATCCCACACACCACAAGTACACCCCACACACCACAAGTACATCCCACACACCACAAGTACACCCCACACACCACAAGTACACCCCACACACCACAAGTACCCCTATACACCACAAGTACCCCCATACACCACAAGTACATCCCACACACCACAAGTACGCCCCACACATCATAGGTACCATCACACACCACAAGTACATCCTGCACACCACATTTTCACCCCACACACCAAAAGTACCCCCACACCACAAGTGCGCGCCACACACAAGTACACTCTACAAACCACAAGTACCCCCACACACCACAAGTTCTCCCCACACATCACAGGTACCCCCACACACAACACAAATACAACTACTTTGAAGTCACTCGGAATTGAGTCGGACTATCATCAAGCTATGTTACAATAGTGTGAGGTATTAAGGATGTCACTTACGTTGGTGAGTTCCTAGGTGGTTAATGAGGCCGATTAGGGACCGGCAGGGTCGTTCACAGATGTTGCACATGTGGGTCTTCATGTAGTGCCGGAGGGGCAGTGGCAGCGTCCTTCCGGCGTTGGCGTTTATCCGCCTTGTTATGCAGCCGGGCTAACTCGAAAGTAGTGACATCTCTTTGTGTGGTGCTCCTCCAAGCGTTACGGTGTGGAGTAATCGTGTCCCAGTTGAGGGGGTCGATTTGGCATATTTTCAGGTTTGTCTGGAGACTATACTTAAATATATTCAGTTGCCTGCCAGTGTAATGTTTGTTAATCGTTAGGTGACTGTAAAGTAACTGCTTTGGCAGTCTACTTCCCGTCCAGGCGGGTAACATGGATAGTCCAGCGTAGTTGTTCATGGATAATGGTAGCCTCGATGCTACTACAAATGGTATCAGCCAGAATACTGGCATTTGTTCTCTAGCCTTCCCAGTGAACTCGGAGGATGGAACGTAGACTACGTTGGTGAAAGTTTTCAAGTGCCTTGAGGTGTCGCCTGTATGTGACCCATGTCTCGCTGCCATATAACAGGGTGGGGAGGACCATTTGCTCGATATACGAGTACGTGTATCTTTATAGATAATTTTAGATCCCTTCAGCAGAAGACATGGTTTTGGAGTCTACCAACGGTTAGAGATGCACATCTGATCCGATGCTGAATCTCTCCATCGACGTCCGCGGTGGTGGATAGGTGGCAGCCGAGATACCGAAAGTGGGTAATCATTACAGAGGTGTGTCTGAACTAGGGGCAGGCTGAAAGAGAATTTGAGTTTTACATACATTCACCACAAGGCCGAAGTGTGCATACACTTCTGCGTAGGTGTTCAGGATCTCCTGTAGGTCGTATTCAGTGTGAGCGTCAAGGGCGAAGTCGTCTACATACTGAAGTTCAGTAATGGAACCTGCCGACACCTTTGTTCCTGCCTGGAGTCATCTTATGTCGAAAAGACCGTTCATACAGTATTCGACGTCCACCCCGCCGGCTAAAATGGGGCTGGCACGAGTAAGGAAGGCAGACAAGAAAATGGAAAAGAGAGTTGGTGCCAGTACACACCCTTGCTTATCTCCCGTATGGATGGGAAAGAACTCAAACTGGGTGCCATTGCGCAGGACACTGCCGTTCATGCCATCGTGAAGTTGCCTCAAAATGGCGATGAATTTTGGTGGGCAGCCAAAACGTCTGAATGTCCGCCAGAGACCTTCCCTGTTAACCGAGTTGAAGGCCTTGGTTAGGCCGATGAAGGCCATGTGCAGGTCTCTGCACTTTTCCTGTATCTGGCTGGCAGCAAAGATCATGTCAGTGGTGTCAAGTGATGGTCTAAAGCCACATTGAGATTCTGGGAGGA
This sequence comes from Homarus americanus, assembly GCF_018991925.1. Lineage (NCBI taxonomy): Eukaryota > Metazoa > Arthropoda > Malacostraca > Decapoda > Nephropidae > Homarus > Homarus americanus. The sequence continues at coordinate 17,334,976 of NW_024737042.1, forward strand.
AGTTTTCCACCTCAGGAAGAAGTCTGTTTACGAGGACTCGGGTGATAGTCTTGCCAGCTACGGACAGCAGCGAGATCCCACGGTAGTTGCCACAGTCTGACCGGTCTCCCTTGTTCATATAAATATTGACGATAAAGGCCACTTTAAGAGCTTCGGGGATTTCCTCCTTTTCCAATATATTCTCCAGGAGAGAGTGGAGTCGGCTGGTAAACAGAGGTCCTCCTGCTTTTTACACCTCGGCTGAGATTTCGTCAGGCCCTGAGGCTTTGTTATTTTTCATGTTTGATGGCAGTAGTTACCTCATCTAGGGATGGAGGATAGCTGAAGTGGGTCAGCTCTGGATGCTGAGGAACCTGCTGGGTTGTGAGGACATCCACATCGGTGTTTCGGTTGAGCAGTGAATGGTAGTGGTCTTCCCAGCCTTCTTCATCTTTAATTAGGAATTACCGTTGGATGGGCGGAGGAGGGCTGTGTCATGAGTGATTGGCCCATAAAATGTTTTAGTGGAATTGAAAAATTCGTGCATCTTGTGCTGATCTGCAAGTTTTTGTGTTTCACATGCTTTAATTTTAAACCAGTCGTTGTTCTGCCAGGCAGCAAGTTTATCATCAACGAGTACATTGATTTTCGGGTCATTTTCATCAAACAAGTCCTGGTGTATTCATTCGATCTGGCCGAGGGTCTTTCTGAAGGTTTTGCTATGACAGTGTAGAAAATATTCCATTCGGCCCTGGGGTTTGGGTTGTTTGATGTTGGGTTGTTTATAATCCCATGTTCGAGCTGCTCTCTGAAATCATATGCTACCGCTGGATCCTCCAGACGTTTAGTGTTAAAACCTCTTCTGGAGGCTTGGTGCCTTCGCCGTTTTGGGGCGACGTGAAGCGAGACCTTGGCTCTGATGAGTCGATGATCAGTGTCGCACTGGTCTGAGCCACGCATTGCTCGGGTGATGAGGACATCTCGGCGATCTCTTTTTCTGACAATGATGTAGTCAATGAAATGCCAGTGTTTGGATCGTGGGTGTTCCCACGAACTCTTGAACTTGTCGGCCCGCCTAAACAAGGTATTGGTGATAGTGACGTTGGGATTACACTTGCTATGATGATTCAATGCTAACTCTGGCATTGACATCACCAAGGAGCACAACCTTATATTCTCTGGGGATAGAGGTTAGCACTGTCAATGTCAGCATAAAAGACTTCCTTGATGCCATCCTCTGCACCTATTGTTGGGGCGTATGCACTGATGAAAAAGGCATGACATGAGTGATTCAGTAGGACTCTGAGCATCATGAGGTGCTCGTTGATCCCAACCCTCATCTCAGATTGCCTGTGTAGGATGAGTTGGTGTTTGGCAAAGCCAACTCCATAAATGTTGTTTCTCTCTGCAGTAGGCTTACCCTTCTAGAATAAGGTTTTAGGCAGACCCCCTTTCTGTGAGTAGACCCTCGTCTGGAAGCCGGGACTAACTAATGGCTGCTATGTCGAAGTGATATATAGCCAGCTCTTTTGCCACAAGGGCAGTTCATCTTTCAGGACGCTCATTTGTGCCAGTATCCAGAAGGGTCCTGACATTCCATGCAGCGACCATAAGAGGTTGTATAGTTTGTTTTTGTTTGGATATGTTTTCGACCGCATAAGGATGACTTTACTAGGTACGGTTGCCCACTCAGGTTTTTTTTTAGGCAGGTTATGTTTCGGGCACCTTTTCTAGGGTGAGCAGAGTGGCGCCACGAAAGGGCTGCTCATTCGCACAGACAGGACCGGATTGCACTGCTGCCTTGATCCCAGTGCATAAACGACCATCTTATCCCGCCCATGTGCAGAGTTGTGACTAGAGACTCCCGGCAGTCATCCCTGTCTGTCACCGTCGCCACTTGTCCGTCGCCATAGGGTTTTTGGGGTATAAGGCTTTGATGATGATGAGTATGATGAGCTGGTTGATGGCTGTGCGTGAGTTGATTTATGTGGTGAGGCAGGAGCGCAGACTGCAACCAACCCACTCACCACAAGTACCCCCTGAATCTAAGATTTTCTGCCTTTGCTCCCTTCCTCTTGCTTTTGGATCGACAACTACTCGTAGAATACAACCTCAATCCTCCATGAGGGTAAGATGAAACTTCTTTGTAGGTACGTCACCTGAAGTCAAATATCGATGGCTGAACGAGGCGGAAGAGAGATACCCAGACACTAACTTTCAGTTCAGAGCCAATACACAAGATCTCATGTTCTGCTTGAAAACGACCCGGCAACCATACGAGTTCTCACCAGTAGCATAGAGGGAATAACCATGGAACAACCATCCCAACCATCGAGCAAGAAAACCATCTTAATCATGGGGCTTGACGCAGTACAAGACCCATGGAATACTGAAAGCTAATTCTAACATTAGAGGGACAAAATGATTCATGGGCATGAACGCAGTCATTGCAGACTGGATTGGCTCGGGGGACCGACCCAAGAACCCTTCCTGTCCGTGGTGCCTATCAGCCTCTTTCCTTGAGGTGTTACATGTATCAACACTGGAGCCATGTGGCCCGAGTATGCCCCTCTACCAAACCGTGGCGATAACATGCAACACAGAGCTGTTCAACCCTTTCACAGCGGGAGGTAACCCTAAGCTGAATAAAATCTTCTGGTGGAAGACAGAATAAAATGGCAAGTGCGTGACACGCGGTGGAAGGGTTACTCGAGATAGGTTTTAAGGCGCAAATCAGATGGAGTTACTGTATGGTTCCCTGGCTGTCCAGAGGTCCTACACCCCCTCAGCACCCAGACCTGCAACCCATGCAGGTCTCAAGAAACACTAATTCTACAAGGGATTCTCCTACGGCATGGGGAAACACAGTCGTACTAACACAACAGGTAACTGCCAACACCCCCCGTGAGCACGCACAAAATAAAGAGATTAGCGATTTAAAAAATTATATTAAAGAACGCAAAACCCAATTTGCAGCTCAAACGGATACGTTAAAGTGTCTCTGCGATGCACTACAGAAACAAAACATAGCCAACATAGAGCAGCAGCAATGGAAATTACAATCCAATTGAAGACATTCAAATGTCAGTACCATATGTGGAAAATCAAGTCATTTGGAACTCATGTCCAAGTAGAGGAAAACAGTGATACTGGGTCATAGACATCGAAGATGAACAGATAATACTAGAAAATTATGATGATGTAGAGTGTCATAATAGTGTGTGCGAGTCCTCCGGTGAAATAAAACAAATGCTTGCTATTACATGCTCCAGAAATGTTTCTAGAAAACTAAGGCTCCTCCTGCCTAAGGTGGGGACAGAACAATATAATATCTTAAATTCGCTGCGACTTCTTTCCAAGTATAGTGCGTAATGGCCAGTGTTAATACCAGAAGGAGGTACAGGGAGGTGAAGGTGATGAGTTGGAACATCTCATCCCCCATGAAACGATATCCTGACCTTCACCACAAAGTGGTGACTGAGGACATCGATATTGTGTGTCTGCAAGAGTGTCTCACACCTAATGGTACGCCCCCACCCAGTCTGCCCAATTATGTGTATCATGATCTTAGTTCTACTCATACATGTATTTCTTGTACCAAAAAAATACTACAACTTTCAGTACCATGGGATCACTATCCACGTGGGTAACTCCACACTCAACGTGCCAAACGCCCATGCTCCCTCAGATCAGATTCAATACACAGATCTCCCAGACTTTGTACACACTGAACCCATTGTTCTAATTTGTGACCTGAATACTAGACAAAAGAAATTAGGTGACCCCATCAATAACACCAATGGTAGGAGACTTTTCCCACTTCTCAGCATATATGAAGATGCTCAAATTATAGGTAATAATGAACCAACACACATCTATGGAGGGGCTCTAGACACGTTTAGTCACTGATCTCATATCTAATCAACACCCAATCCAAGCTTGTATATATGTGGCCAATGCCACCCCCACTGGCGGTAAACTCAACAGATGTAGACTCACAGTCAAGCAAGAACATGAAAGCCAGTTCATAGACTTCATCCATGACTGGTATAAGGATTACAAGCCTGACTAGTACCAAAGTCTGTATGATGATCTGATTGATAGGACTTATACATTCTTCACCAACAATGCCTCCACCAAAAAACAGAGAAAGCGTGGTCAGCATCCTGAGAACAGACAACAGCAGTGCAATGATGACCCCAAACTGAAAACAAAACAAAACTCAGGGCGAGAGTCAGGAGGGTGGGCAAAGGAGCGTGTAAACAAACTCAGACAAAATGGATGGGAAACATTTGTCAACACACTCCCCTCAGCAAAGCCAGGAAAGATATAAACACAATCAGAGGTAAAACAGTAGACACGTCTTTCACCTCAACCCGCTGCAAAAATCGAATGAGCTAATAACAAAGTGGGACTATATCTCTAGCTATGAATCTATGACATGATACTAACTAGGACTTGACAACTCCTTGATGCGAAGTCTGTAGAGGGAAGTAATCTCATTAACTTTATGCTGGGCAAACAGCACGATTAGTGTGATATTCCATAGACTAGAGTAGGAGCTTGATGCCGCCCTCGCCAAAGTCTTGTGTCAACTATGGTTGTAGTCGAGTTGCCAATTCATGAATATAATTTTCTTCATTATTTAAGCAGATAGACGAAAATTTGGAAACTTCTCATGATCTAAAATAATTATGAATAGTTTATTATTATAAAAATGCTACCTTTGGTTTGTTTAATATTCATCCTGACAGTGATACAGCGAAAATAGATCCACCAATCACAATCACCTCTACATACAGTCTTACTTTACCAAGTATTGCTAGGTAAAATTGCGCGTAAGAGACCCAGGGTGGGGTGAGTGTATCTTTGGTTGACTGTACACGCAGCCTGTGAAAACCTCGGTTATATTATCTCCACTGAGAAAACTAAAGGCGGCGGCACACAGGGCTCTTTCCTCCAAACATGTTTGGCAGACACGGTCCGGCCAGCGAAACGAAGAAACGTTTTGCGTCACACTGGGATGTTTTGTTGGCGCATCTGCCAAACGCAACGTAAACAACAACAAAGCTTCTAGACGAGGTTCGCCATGGATCTCGTTACTACAGTTGAGGCCTTGCAGGATTGATTTTATTGTTCTACAATTGCTGAAGCAAGTGAGGCGTCTGCAAAAGCTAAAGAAAAGACAATGGGTGCGTCGTGAAGTTTCTTTAAAAGTGGCGGCTGCTGGCTGCTGTTACGCCGTCTCATAATTTACTTAAATATCCAGGTTCTAGGCGTAACCAAACAAAAATGTGAAGTAAATTAAAAGGGAATAAAAATAAATAAGGCAAACCTTTAAGAATTTAATTAATTAAATATTAACACAATAAAGAGCCTCATAGGCTGTCACAACAAATTGATTCACCATCGAAACTTTTAAGACAAATGATACTAAACATCGAAACATCAAAAGAATAATAATAAAGCATTGGATCACGTTAACACTGCATGAACATATAAAAACTAACACTGAAATTAACTAACGTGAAAGAACACTGAATTACTTAAATGTATCTAAGCAAATACTGATGGACATAAATAGAGACATAAATAGGTACTCACAAAGATATACCACATTGGTGGCGACAGGAACAACACAAATAAATTAAGTATAAGTAACAGGTGACGAGTGTCACTCAAAGGATGTGGACTGTATGACAAGAGGACTGAACTGACTCAAGTCAGTTGGTGGGTCCTATATATAAGGTCGGCTCCCGCCACGCGACCCGCCGGTGGGTCGTTTAACGATGCAGATGGTCGTAGAGAAACAAAGAATGCTTGTTACAATACAAAATGGGTTTGAACAAATAATAACAGTTAAAACCTTAACAGCACAGCACAGGGTAAGGTGACTAGATTATATAATAGTAAATACAACACATCTTTCCAGGAATAATATGGAACATGGAAGCATGTTCTATAAAAAAAAAGTAGAAAAATACGACACGGTCGTAACACTTCCCCCCATAAAATAAAATTTTGCTTGCACAAATTTTTATATAACAAAAGTGTTCTGACACCTTGAAGTCCAACAAAATATATTACCCTTCTTCAACAAATCAGCAAGGGGTACTGCCAACTCGGCAAAATTACAAATATATCTCCGGTAATAACCCACACAACCCAAAAATCTGCGGACTTGTCGTTTGTTACATGGAACAGGCATCTGAGAAATAGTGTCACACCTTGCTGTGGGAGGAGCAAGTTTCCAACCCAATTACATGTCTCAGATACAAAAGTTGAGCACAAACAAATTCTGACTTAGCAAAGTTTATAACAAGTCCTACATTTTCTAACTCGGTGAAGAGAGCGTCTAGCTGACATAAATGGTCCGACCAAGTGTCAGAAAAAATTACATCTAAATATACTACACAACCAGGCCAATGGGCCGTGACTTTTGACATCAGTCTTTAAAAGGTAGCAGGGGCATTGCAAAGCCCGAAAGGCATAACAATAAATTTATAGGTTTTACCTAATGTCACAAAACTGGAAATGTCTTTAACACGACAGGTCAATGGTACTTGCCAAAACCCTCGAAGGCAATCAATCTTAGAGAGGAACTTGGCGTTCCCGATTGCTTCGATGCAGTCGTCGACTCTTGGTAGAGGGAAGCTGTCCTTGCTGGTGACTGCGTTGACCTTGCGGAAGTCGATGCAGAATCGAAGAGTGCCGTCCTTCTTCGGTACTAGAGTGACTGGGGAGCACCACTCGCTGGTAGGGAACCTGCTTGATAGGCTAAGCAGAACCAACGTCAATAACATGCACCACGGCAGTGGTACAGCCAGGCCTGTCTTGGAAGACAAGAGGATGTTGTTGGATGGCGGTCAGCACATCAGCTCTCTGGTATCCCGGTAGATGCTGTAGCTTCTCCTGCTACTCCACGGAGTTGGACTGCCAAACCCTGACTGATGACATGGCGAGTGGACTTGCCCTTTCTTTTTCCTCTTCCTTCTCACTATCTGTGTGACATCATCTGCGTATGCTATATATTCTGATTGCCGTGGCTGCGGCATGTCTGCCGTGTATACAGTGTATAATGTCGGCGATATATTACTACCTTGGGGAGCTCCACTTTGAAGGTTGAAAGTTTGTCCTAGATGGTTGTCGATGATTAATTTGGCCTTTCTGTTGTCTAAGAAATTGCATAGTAGTGTTGTGATATTGGTAGGCATGTCCAATTTTATTATTTTTAGCTTCAGTCCTTCATGCCAGACTTTATCAAATGCTTTTGACACATCTCTTAGAATTATATTGCATTGGTCTCTGTTGCTTGCAGCATTTGCAATTAATTCGTATATTAGTGCTATTGCTGTGTTGGTTCCTCGATTGTTCCGAAAGCCGTGCTGTCTGGGGTTATATTTGTTTTCTTGGTCTAGAAAATTTCTGAGTCTGTGGTTGACTATTTTTTCCAATATTTTACCGGGTGTTTCCAGTAGTGAGATAGGTCTGTAGTTCTCTGCTTGGGTATGGTTCTTTCCTGCTTTCGGGATGAGTCTGATTTTGGCTATTTTAAATTTGGTAGGGAAGAAGCCAGTTGCAAGTGAGGCATTATATATATTTTTAAGCTGTTCGATCATAGACTGAGGAATGTTTTGTAGTACGATTTTATTAATTTGGCTTATGCCAGGTGCTTTGTTCTTGAAGCTTGCTATTGTTTTTTCAATATCATTTTGAGTTAATGGAGCAATTATTGGGTTATTGATGTTTAATGAATTAAGGTTGATTTTCCTGGTAGGTTTCCATTTCTCTGTGTTCTGGCTCAAATATGTTCTAGTTGCCTGTTCTGTTTCTTGTCAGAAGCTTCTATTGTCTTCGTCGTTGATTCTGAATATGTCTTTCCAGTATTCTCTAAATATTGGTTCTTTATCGTGTGGTTCTGTTGCCTTTCTACTGTTTTTGTCTTTTATGTAGCTAGTTTCTTCCGAATTAGTTCCCATTAGGTTTTTTATTTTTTTCCAGAATGCTTTTGGATTTCTGTAGTCTGCTTGTGTATCATGGATCAGCTTGTTCCATGTTTCATTGTGTTTGTTCTTGCTTATGTCTTTCAGTTCTTCTTTTAGATTCCTGTATAATATTCTGTTGTCATTGCTCCATCCGTGTGTTTTTGTGTATTCATATAGATTGGTGAATCTAGTTTGGATCATTTTCTCTTCATATGCTAATTGTGCATGTGGTAATGGACGGTATGTTGTTTTTGGGATGTTGTTTTTCATTGCTGTTATTACTTCATTGTACCATGTATCCAGTGTTTTGTCAATCTCTGTTGTGTCTTTGTTGTGTAGGAGTGTTGGTTCGTTGTTGCTAAGATCCGATTTAAATTTTTCCCAATTTGCTCTATTGAGTGAAAATCTTGGGATTGATGGAATTTGTATCGGGGATGTGGATAGAGTTGCTGTTATGGGTAGATGATCACTGGTTGTTGTGGGTCCAGCTTTTAGATGTACGTTTAGATGGTGATGCCTATTGGTTAAAACAATGTCTGGTTTCCCAGAGTTACCGGCTGATAGCTAAGTTGCGAACTCGGGCCCGAGGTGTGTTATTGTCCCGTGTTCGATGAGAGCATGGAGGATTTTTCCTCCCGGGTTTCTAATATTGTTTCCTAAGGTTGTTTGTTTTGCATTGAGGTCTCCTATGAAGTATGCTGGATTGTTTTGCCTCATTAGTTTTAAGATGTCCCCTGTAGGCAATATTGGCCTTCTGAATGTTAAATATGAAGTTCCAATAGTTATTGGGCCTCTTGTTGTATTTATTTCGGCTGCAAGAAAGTTACTTTGAAAGTTGTCAATGATTTTGTATTGTATGTTGCGTTTTATAGCTATTGCTATTCCGTCATGTGGTTCGCCGTGTATGTTCATTTGATGTACATGGTAGTTAAAGATCTTGATTTTGTCATTGTTTTTCCGACCATGTGCGTTGATAAGGATGATGTCTGGGTCTATTGTGCTGTATATGTTGGTAAGTTCTGATTTCCTCGTCAGATTCCAGGCAAGGACGTTGTGCTGAATTATCTTTAATAATTTGTTTTGAGCAGTCGTGGATCCCGAGAACTTGGTGTAGGGTGTTTGCTGGCTCGTGTATCTCCTGGCGAGTGTCTACTCCTTTCCTCCTTCAATCCCGTTCTGATTTTCTTAAACTTAGTTATATCTACTCTTTCAATTTTATTGTATTTGGTGTTTATAAGTCCTGCATTTATCAACTGGTCTATGTAGGATTCTTCTACCCTCTCCTCTTCGTAGGTGAATTTGACTGTGCCTTTCTTGATTTCCTGCAGAAGTCTGTCATTTGTTATTGTAGGTGGTGTGTTGACTGAGTAGAAGCGGATACCGATCTCATTGCCTAGGTCTGCTGGCTGCACATCGCTTGGTGAAGATGGGGGGGGGGGCACGATGGCCAGAGTGGGATTCTTTTCTTGATTTCGCTTTGGTTGGGTCAGCTTTTACAGGTTGTCGTTTCTCTGTTTGCTGAGTTGTGGAATCTGATGATTTGCGGTGTGGTGTGCCTAGTTTGGTTATGTGCTCCTGTGGTTTGGTTATTCCCAGGCTACTCTCGGTGACAATTTTAAATATTTCTGTTGAGGGGGCGTCGTCTGGAAATTTCACCTCCGGCATATTGTTTGCAGCAAACATTTCCCTGATCGTTTTTCCAAAGGTTCCTGGTTTTGCAATGTTGTTGATGTGTGCATGAATAACACTGGTTAGAATTGTGAAAGGTAATCCTTCGCTCAGATTGAGGTATGTAGGTTGCATGAGGGGATTTTCTTTGGCTTTCTTTAGGACATTGGAGGCGGTATCTTGCAGCTTTGCAATTGCTGCATATGTCTTGTTAGGGTCTGTTTCCATCTTCTTATTTGTCTTTTCTTTTTCTCTCAGATTCCTGATTATTTCTTTCCTTATGGGACAGCGTGCTGCTAGTGTTCGGTGGTCCCCATTGCAGTTCAGGCATTTGGGGTTATCTTTATTGCTGCATTCTCTGAATGTGTGGCCCTCTGCTGCACATTCGGAGCAGAACTTCTTATCTTTTTGGGGACAGTTTATGGCTAGATGATTGTATTTATAGCAGTTCCAACACGGTGTTATTGCGTAAAATTCCTCCTGCTCAATTTGTTGTTTTGACAGATGATAGTGGGAGATGCAGAGGCCATTCTCTAGGGCTTTTTGTGCCATGGAGATCTCTCCAAACCTGACCTTCATCATGGTGGGAGCACCAGGCATTAGCACCACCTCCTCAACTCTGGCCCATGGGTTCTTCTCTTCTATATTGTTAGCAATGTAGCTTGGTGTTTCTTTCAGTATATTTTTGTCTACCCTTTAATTACTACGGATTTTTTTGCACGTAGTTGTGGTGGTATTACTGTTTCAAATCCTCGTTCTTTTAATTTCTTTGTTGAGTCGGCAGAGAGCATATTATCTACATCCTTTTCTTCCAGGCACACGACTATGAAGGAGTCCTTTGTTTCGATCAAGGCGGCGAATTTGATGTTTAGCTGGGCACATAGTAGTATGCCCAGTTCCTCCTTGCGTTTTTCGGAAACGCCCCCCAAGAGGGAGCGTGCCCGTATCCTGTTTCCAGTTGTCCTAGTCATTTGCTTTGGTCGTTCTCCTTGGCATCAGTCTTGTTGTGGTTTTACGGAAGTTACAGGCACCCTACCTATTCCGGGCGAGCAACCTAAACACAGGAATTACAGCACTCCCCACCTCCACTTGCTGGTCGAGTGGTCGTGGAGTGGTTCCTGTGTCACTCACCCAGGAGCCCCGTTAGGGGAACCTATATCCCTATTGTTGGTGATTGCTCACTTATAGGCGTGAGCTTAAAGTGTACCTATTCAGGGGAGGGGTGGAGGATTAAGGATTGCGACCCCCTTCCTAGGTGGACCCGCACGATCACGGTTACCCAGGAAGGCTCGCCGGAGGGGTGGGTTCTGCTCCTACCCCCTTTCGTATTCACAATCTCCTACAGTGGAGGTGAAAAGTTACAGGGGGGACCCAAGGACGAATACACCTCTAGGGTGCAGGTCCCCAGGCCAGGCCAATGGTGCAAGTGACACCAGTGGGATCGCGGCCTAAGTCCGCTGCAGAAAGCCGTTACAGATCTCCCAATCAGGGCCGCCACTGATCAGGAGTCACCCCTGATCAGTGGGGAGGCACAGAAAGGGCGTTGTCTGGAACAAGCTTCCCGGGTGTGTAAGTAATGGTGGTTAGGTGGTCGTTTTCGTTCGGGTCGTCAACGGTTAAAGACAGGCTGGCAGGCTTTAGCAGTGAAGGGTCAGAAGAGAGGTCCGTTCACGGCGAAGGCTGGCTGGCGAATGTGTGAATAGACTTCACGGCGAGGCTGGGAACTTATATACACGTCCACCGGAAGTAAGGGTCGCTGGTGGGAACCCCCCCCCCCCGCGAGTCCAGACGTCTAGGCTTGACAGAGAAACACGCCGGGTGGCCGAACCCCGCCGCGAGTCAAGACGGCTAGGCTGTAATTGGGAAAGAACTTATTGATGAATTTGACGCAAGCAGAAAAATATATTGGGAGCAAGTAATAAGATCATTAAATTACAAGAAGTTGTAACCACTAGACTAAGGTTAGGATATAAGTACCTCTGGCAGTATATCCCTCAAGCAGATGTAAACAAGACTAAATGTAAAGTGTGTGGTCAAACATATGGCCACTCGCTCGAATACTACGTCCTTGACTGTGTGAAGATGGAACCATTTAGGGTCAGGTCCAAGTACGCAGTGTGTGAGATAGCACAACACTTTGTCCCTAATTGCAAGATAGCTGACATATTAAGATTGTATCCACCTTTTTGCACTCAGTAGCTATATCATATCTGTAGAACCAAACACACAATGTGCTTGAATACCTCCGAGGCAAATGTGAATAACAAAGTGTGCGGCCAGACATATTGCCTCACACTCCTGTACTCACGCAGTTGCGAATAAGTCACACTGCCATTTTTTAGGGTCTAGGACAACTGGCCGCCGCCATCTGGCCGCAGCCCAACTGGCCGCGGGAAACTCGCCGCGGCCGACTGGCCGCCATATGGAACTTTTTGTTGACAACCTAACCTAACCTAACCTAACCTAACCTAACCAAACCAAACCTAACCTAACCTAACATAACATAACCTAACCTAACCTAACCTAACCTAACCTAACCTAACCTAACCTAACATAGAGCGCAAAAATAGGCGTTTGCAGTTTACCCCCAGTCCGCGGCGAGTTTCCCGCGGCCAGTTGGGCTGCGGCCAAATGGCGGCGGCCAGTTGTCCCATTCCCATTTTTTTAAACACTCGGGGCAGCAAGTCCGAAGAGCATTCCCGAATGTTAGGTTACTATTTAGTAACCCGTCAAATGGATTCGTCAAACTCGAATATCAATCCTGAACATCGGGTTACTATTTAGTAGCCCGAACGCCGCAACTCGAGAGGGTTGGTACGCCTTATCCAAGATAATTATAAATAAACAGGTCATCCACGCGCCAAAATCAAAGCAGAACATGAGCCGTGAAGAAGATAAAAGTTCCTCTTCAGGGGAGAAGGCAACTCCTTTGAATGATAAGCAAAGGCTAACATAAAGTGATCCAGGATAGGTCACACGGTCTCAACGCAATAAACCAAAAACAGGATGCTTGGGAGCAAATAACGATGGGCTTCAATGCCATGTATCCTCTGGACAAGCCCAGGAGTATACTACAATTAAAGTAAGCCTGGGAATACATCAGAAAGAGGTAAGAAAATATTAGAGTTGGTTAATATATAGGACTAACCCTTAGATTTAATCTGCGTTTGGAATATACATGATACATACTAGGGAAAAACTGTAAGGCAATTCTCGATAATTGTCATGCCTGTAAAGTATAAAATTCAACAAGGTAAAAATTCGTTTAATGGCTGTGGGTCCATTTTGTTATGATAATAGTTTTTTGTGACGAAGAGGAGAACCAGGGTAAACACAACCATCTTGACCATATGGGCTTCTTTTAATCGCTAACGTTTCGGAAATAATCGTTTTCCATCATCAGAGCCTAAAAACACAAACGTTTTAAAAACGTTTAAAAAATACAGGTGATATACAATAAAAACATAATATTATACGAAAATTTACCTTCGATAAATTTTAAAATTTTAAAAAATAGCAATCCAATTCAAAAAGTATGAAATATAATATTCAGGGGGGGTAATACCTTAATTCAGACGAGCCTTAGTGAGAGAAACACAGCAATTCACTAGATGCCATATCACAAAGGGATGGCTTTGCTTTATCACTTGTGTAATGCCTCCATAATGAGGAGGTCTGTATCACAGACTCTCCTGCCAAGAACTGAGAAATCAGACGGCGAAAACAGGTGGTCATGTTGGTGGGCGTGGTTGCGAATAGCTGAATGTGGTGGTTGTGCGATTAACTGGCCTGTTAGAACGGAACGGCCCAAGTGTTCATGGATGCGAGTTGTCAAATGTCTTTTAGTTTTACCTATATATGCTGCCCTACAGCTAGCACACGTAAATTGATAAACAACTGAGGATTGCAGGTGTGTGGGTATGGTGTTTTTTAATTTTAAAGAATTTTTTAATTGAACTCTGGGATTTAAAGATTAGTCTATGAGAAATTTTTGGATAGAATTCATTGAAAAGCTTCTTAAGTTTATTTCTAAGGGTGAAACTGAGTGTGCCTGTGTACGGGATGGTGAAATTGATAGAATATTTAGGGACAGTGTGGATTTGAGGCTGTGTGGGACTAAAAACCTATTAAGGGTTTTGCCAATATAAGTGTCTGTAAATCTCTTAGGGAACCATTGTTAAAGAGTAGTTCCTTTATGTATTTTAGTTCAATATCCAAGTGGAAATAGCTTGAACATATATGAAAGGCTCTGTTGGTAAGAGTACGTACCCTGGTTCTCCTCTTCGTTATAAACTATGCTTTCCACGTAACAAGTCTATTGCTGTAGTTTTTTGTGTATTTAGGTGTGTTTTTCTCAAATCTTACCCTCATTATTATTGGTCTACAAAGATATCTTTAAGAACATAAGAATGGAGGAAACTGCAGTGGGTTATTGTCCCAGACTAGGCAGCTCTGTATACACCCAACCCTAAGCTCCTCTGTCCGACCAACCACTATTTGAAGCTACCCAGCATGTTTGAGCTTATAACGTTCGGTAACTTGTTCCACTCATCCAATACTCTATTTCCAAACCAATGTTTACATACCTCATGGATAAATCTAAATTTTTCTAAACTAACCGAACCTGACCTGACCAAACCAAACCTAAAGTAATGTAAATATTTTGTAGACTGCACACTATAATAACACACACACAGACACACACACACACACACACACACACATATATATATATATATATATATATATATATATATATATATATATATATATATATATATATATATATATATATATATATATATATATATATATATATATATATATATATATATATTAGGGGGCAGGGAAAAAACACTTTTATTTGAGTTGCAGGCTGCACTTTTCAGGCATCGTTTGTATGGCTGTAACAAACACCTGTGCAAAATTTCATGCCATTTCATGCATACTTACCCTGCCGCATCGCGAACGACTTTTTGTCAACTTTTAGTGTATACCAAAAATTAGGTGTCATTTAATGTTTTCCAGGATAATGATAAATTTTACATGGGTGACATCGATTTAATTCACATGTTATTTTACAGGTACACCGTATAGAAAATCATTACAAGTTCATATTGAAATTCTTTTTTGTGCGGAACCTTGGCATCATTTTCCTAGACAATAATCTTTGCCTAATATATCCATCTCTCGATTCGTATCCCGTCACTTCAGTGCAAGCTTCAGTCATCACTTTTATGCCTCTCTCGACCGCCTGAGTGCTGTTTGGCCACTTGGGCACCACTAATGGTGTCTCAAGAATGTCATTAACCTGTAGATTTGACAGAGAAGCAATGTAAGGAGGCTCAGTCTTGAGTTCATTCCTCCAGTTAATCATGGAATGATAGTTTTTTGCTTGCCACTTTAGTTTCGGAGTCACCACCTTTCTCATGTTGACTACAGGAGGCACATCCTCATTCCCATCTCCATCTTTACCCTCCTCATCAGTATAGTTTAACAAATTCTCGTCAACAGCAGCATCAGAATCTTCCTCCTCCTCTTCAGATCTGCCAGTGCATTCTTCCTTTTGCTGATTCTCCTCTCTAATTTTTCTTATCATTGAGACAGCTTTTTCTCTAACAGTCATGTCCTCATCTGCACACATACCAAGAAGAAGTTGATCTGTGTGGGCGAAGTATGCATTTCTCTGGACAGCCTTCTTCACTATCGTCTCCTCCTCACTATTCAGGTGTTTCATATATAGCAGGGACTGGAATACGTTCCTTGAGCCGTGTGTTACGTAAGGGTGTATCTTGATGTAAAACCACATTGGAGCACTGAACTTTATTATTGTAATGACAATTCTTTTCAACTCATGGCTGGGTCTTGATGTTGCTACATACAGCCTGAGGATTCTACTCCATAAGGTGTTCCACCTTGACACACAGGGAGGACCTGGCTCAATAGCAGCCAAGTCATCTTCAACAACACCTGTGATAACTCCTTTACAAATCCTATACAGGTATTTCTGATCCCAGGACAGATCTTTCTCCACTTCATCATTAAACACAGGGAAATCAGGGAAACTGACTGGCTGGAAGGCGACAACTGGAAGCTCAGACAAAGACTCCTTGATCTGCTTTCCAATGGGACCACGCCAATGCTCAGGACCACTTGGTTTACCATCATAGTGATAAAAAACTGCGCGGAAAGGCAGCTCATTTCCGTGAAGCTGACATATGAAATAATGGAGCGGGTGACCAAGTAACATTTCAAGATGATGAATGACTCCATTTTCTGATCCTACATTTACATTGGTTCCATCACAACCAACACACACAATGGGCTGCTGGGTTAGATTTTTCTCCACCAGAAACTCGTGAATAGTTTTGGCAATCTGCTTTCCGTGTCCAGTCTTGGGAGTCACATGTGTGAGATATTCATTGCCAGGCTCAACCATGATGACATAATGATCTTTCACCATCATCCTCGAACTCCATTTCTCGGTCTTCTCATTCTTTATCATCACACGAGTGGCGGTCTTCTTACCATCAAAATAGAGTGACGTCAAATTATCTAAACTAGCCATCTCAATTTCTTGCCTCTTAAATCGGTATTTTTGTCTCGCATCCCGCAGCTTATGTGGTCCAATAACCTGACTCTTGTCATCCTTTGTGATAATGCCATAGTCAGTTAAGGTGGCAGTAGCAATGGCAGCTCCAGCATAATCACTAATCAAGTATCGGTCTTAACGGTAACTATTTGAATAATTTCAAGTGCGCCAACTTACCCAGGTCTCCCCTACATTACAGTACAGTAACACAACATTGAGAAATGAAATGAGAAAAGGCTGATAATCAATATAGACATAGCACCATACTCATCTGCAACAAGACAACTTAAATGAAATAAGAGATATGAAAAAAAAGTTGATAAACACTGAACAGAACATTGCACCGCCACAGCGGCTGTTTGGCTAGTACTGTAGGTAAATTTAAAAATTTCAGTAGAAAATGCGGCAGACTAAACCTCGACATATCAGCTTCAAATTTGGCATGGAGTCTTAGATATGTATAAGGAACAATGCCTGAACAGTGCAGCTTTGAGCAAAATTTCACTGCCCCCTAATGTACGCGGTGCCTTGCCAGAATCGAAATGCTTGATTTACGCAGTAAATTTGGTCATTTACGCGGAGAGCATCTGGAGGTCCAGCCGCGCCGCGCCATTTTTGCATTCAAACCTCCCGCCATCTCACGCCATCCCGCCATGTTTGGGTGAGCGTAGTGAGTAAGGTTGCACATTATGTCGGTGTTGCGTTATCGGTGACGTTATATGACGTGTCGGACTGTGATTGGGCCACGCATCCTTACCTCCCTCCCCCGCTAGCTGTGATTGGTTTAATGTAATATGACGTGACCTGCCACGGGAGGGAAGAAGCCGCTGACCTAGCCGCGTCAGTCGCTCTCCTCCCAGTCACTCCGTGTAAACTGTGTTCTATTGTGCCCGCTAATCTCGTAAGAATGGCTTCCACTGGACCCCCACCACCACAAAAATACCTTGCATTACCTGGTCCCAGTCGCCCTAAGCCAAAGAAGATACGACGTTCCCTAAGTTACTAAGTTAAGTACAAGATCGTACAAGATTTAGAAAAAGGAACGAGACAAGTTGATTTGGCGCGCCAGCATGGCGTGAACGAATCGACGATCAGGACGATCAATAAGGATGCCGCCAAGATAAAAGAACACATGAACATCACAAAGTCTGCAGGTGCTTCAATGGTGAAGTACTGTCAGAGCAAGGTGCTGCAGCAGCTCAAGACGGAGAATTTCCTTGTGAGCTACTTGATTCGTCACGCAAGACGGAACATGGCGGTGGACACGCGGTCAATTCAGGACTACGCACGTGAACTGTACGTAGCAGTGGTATGTAAGATGGGAATTGCAGAGCCCAAACCCTTCAATGCTTCCTCTGGGTGGTTGCAAGGGTTTAAGAAGAGGAGCAAGATCACCAACATTAACATTGGTGGTGAAGGAGCGAGTGCTGACCATGTTGCGGCTAGTGATTTTCCTCCATTCTTACGTGACATTATGGAGGATGGACAGTACACCGACGACCAGGTGTTCAACATGGATGAATCCGGTCAGTTTTGGAAAAGCTACCTTCCAAGACCTTCGTTGTCAAGTCTGCCAGCAAGTGTCGGGGCAGGAAGCTGCAGAAGGAGCGCATCACAGTCCTGTTCACCACCAATGCCTCCGGTACCTGTAAACTCAAGTTATCGGTGATCCACACAGCACGCAAGCCGCACACCTACAAGAACATGGACATGACCAAGCTCAATGTCCACTGGCTAACCGCGCGTAAGGCGTGGATGTTCACTACTCTGTCCCTCTTCTGTTTTGACGACTGTTTCGTTCCCGACGTCAAGAAATTCTGCGAGCAACAGAATGCTCCATTCAACATTTTGTTGCTCTTTGACAACGCACCAGGACACTCGCCCCTACTGTTGGATCGTCACCCCAACGTAAAAGTGGCCTTCCTTCCTCCCAACACTACGTCGTTAATCCAGCCCACGGACCAGGAGTTGATATGCAACGTTAAGGCTGCATTCTCTACAAAGAAGTTTAAGCTCCTGAACGACTGTACCAACACCAAGGATGAGTTAACCTGGGTGACACCGATAGCCAGAGCGACGACGAGGAACAAGCGTTGGCGGATCAAGAAGTTCGCGTCAAACAGTTTTGGAAGAAATTTATCGTCAAGAAAGCTGTTGATTTCTTGGTGGAGGCATGGGAGCAGCTGTCTGTGGCAACGATTCGTCACGCATGGCGGCATGTGTTGCAAGGTATCCCAGGTGGGAGGCAGAGTCAACCTGTGACTGGTGAAGTTCAGTCTGTTGCAGTGGCAGTGGACCTTGCAAGAGAAGCTGCGCAGAGTGTTTCAGCTGCAGGCTTCTCCGAGACCACCAACGACGACATTATGGAGGTGATAAGGGATCCTGAGGTGACTGCCGACGAGATATTAGAAGACAATGACGTCAGTGAAGATGCAGGTGGTGCGTCATCCCGAGAAGAACACAAGTTAACGCATGGTACTGTTAAGGATGACATCGAGTTTGCAGAGAAACTCAAGCTCGTCCTTTCCAAATTCCCTGACGATCACCACTATGAAGTCTTCAATAACCAGCTGTTGCAGACTATGGAGCCGTACATCCAGATGTGTCACGACAACATCAACACTAGCCGTCAGCGTAACATTACGGACTTCTTCGCTCGCAACCCACCACAACCAGCCCAAGCCAGTGATAGTGACAGTGACGCTATGGACTTTGAAGGATTTGTCAGGGAGGCCCTGACAACTATGGTGGATAGTGATGGTGATTCACCTGAGGGCCAGTAATCTGCCCTCTGCCTCGGAACCAGGCCCCATCAACGTAGGCCGGCCCATCTCTTCTACTAACGTAAGTGTCAAACCTAATCTAACGTAAGTGTTAAACCTTGATTTTTTCTAAACTAACCTTACCTTACGCAAGTGTTAATCCTTGATTTTTTCTAACCTAACGTAAGTGTTAAACCTTGATTTTTCTTTTACCTGGTACAGTATAGTATTATCTTATTGATATTTCTCTTCTATATTATGTTTGTGTGCATACCATCATAAAGTTAAGATACTATTTTAACTACAACGTACGTATTGTGTCAGAAAAAGTGGAGTTTGGGGGGTCGGCCCAGTCTCTATTTCAATTAATCCCATATGTTCTGTTATTTCATTTACGCGTTTCTCGTTTTACGAGGTACTCCGCGGGTTCAATTGACCGCTGATAACCACAAAGAAACAAGAAAACATGAAGTTTCCAAGCACTTTCGTGTAATTCACATCTTCAGGGGTGAGTACAGACTAAGGAGTAATACTTGACAAGGCTAATATATACAGTAGAGGAGAGTGAGATCAAGTCCCTAGGGGACCGGAGGTGTCCACAATGTTCCGGTCATAAGGCAGTGACCCAACCCTTACTAATCTTCTTAATAAAAAAATTGACCATGCCATCTCTAAGCACAGCAGCTGTCCGTAGTCATGTTTCCTTGTGGTTATCAGCATATACTTGGATCACGCGCACCTACAGTGATTTAAAGGAACAATACCGTGGTCTTTGAACAATGGAAAGGTCTCGTTGTCTTTATCCCTAAATTTGCAAATTACGTCCATATAAGACCAGCCACAACCTTCACATGTCATGCTAAAAATGAAACTGTCGCAAGCCCAGGGAAAAGCGTGCCTAGTCGCCTAATTATCCATGAAACAAAATATTTGCTCTAGAAATGATTATCATATGAGAACTCACAGAAAAAAATAAAGTAAGACAATAAACAGTAATAAAAATAACTCGTCCACGGGTTAGTCGTAAATATTAGCCATATACAATATATCACTGAAGGTGTAAAAACTAATGATTTTGTCAATTGAACGATTTGGATAATACTTGTTGACTTAATGTTGCAAAATATTTGTTACAAACAGAGCATATATTTTCTTTAATGTACTGTTTATTTTATTAGGGTGGAAAAGGAGCACAGCCAGTATATCCGAAAAAAAAAATTGCAACTGGAGTGGCCCACCTCCTCCACCTCCAAAGCAGGGACACTTGGCTGTGGCTGCAGACATGATGTCTGTGGAAATGTTATTTGCCGAGGACCAGCTTGATAGCACTTCAGCAACTATTTTGCATGAATCTGATGACTGTCTGTTTCAAACTCTTCAATATTTGATTCGTTCAGTATAAAAAAAAACATTTTCAATACATTATATAAAAATGTTATGGAAGTGATATGCAGTATATTATAAATAATAAGTCTTAATGTAACTTAGATCAAGGTGTTCCAATTTTCAATCTGGTATAAAAATGTACTGATTTATTTTCCAGAGTACAATTATGATGCTAGCTTCCTTCCTAGATCATCTGTAAGGCAGTCACCACCACCAATGATGCCTGCATCTGCACCAGCAGGAACACTTGGATCAAATAATCTAACATCAATATCACCCATGCCACCAGCAGTAACAGGAGGTTCACCTCCAGCAGTACAACCACCAGCAGCATCAACATCTAGTAGTAGTCACAGGGGAAAAAAAGGAAGCAGGTGAATAGTAGGAGTAAATGTTTCAATGCCATTAAAAAGAATTCAGAAGAACTTACTGGTGATATAAGAGAGGCCTTAATGGCCTTCACTATTATGTGTAACACAGTATCGGCACAATCAATGCATATTGCTGTTAATTTTGAGTTGCTCGCCAGTGCCATACGTCAAGAGTACAGCCATAATTCCACAAACGGCTTTGCATAATTTAGTTAAATTGTGGAGACTTTTCTCTTTACTGTTTTTGACACTTAACAGAGAATTTGAAATAGCTTATTATGTTCTAACATTAGTTATACAGTTTTAGTTCTTTTAGTTCTTGTGACAACTACATTCTTTCAACACACACACACATATATATATATATATATATATATATAATCAACACCTCAACCCGCCAGGATTCGAACCCATGGCCCACAAGTCCATGACTGTGATCGGGGAACGCTACCTCTGGACCACCAGGATACAAAAGCAGTCCTAGACTTTGTTATATTTCATACAAAGCCTGTTCAACGAGCTTATGGCGCCGTGAACCTCTAATGGGGACTGCCATATATATATATATATATATATATATATATATATATATATATATATATATATATATATATATATATATATATATATATATATATATATATATATATGCAAATAAATCACTGTAGGTGCGCGTGATTCGTATATGCTATAACCACAAGGAAAAAGAAAAAGTTAGCACCGTGTAATTCACATCTTCAGGGGGTGAGAGTGCAGACTGCAGACTGATCTGTACTTTCACCCTTTATATATATATATATATATATATATATATATATATATATATATATATATATATATATATATATATATATATATATACATATACTGTGATAGTGTGTATTGTATGCTCATACTTAGTGGGAAATTTTAAGCAATAATTTTATTCACCTTTTTTGTACTTTAATTACAATTCCAATAATGGTTCAGTACTTTTAAAATCTTTCAAGAAAGATAATTCCTATTGTTTGCAATTTCAAACTAAGTATGATTACGGATACTGTAATTTATATACAGCACTGTATTCTGTAAAGGTAAGGTACTGTGATAAATTTAGTTTTACTGCTTCTTATTTAAAGCAACTAAATTCAAGTTTTGTTTATATATTTCTCTGACACTTGCAAACTGTTTCACAAAAGTACTTTGAAGCATTTAAAAAACGGTGCTAGCATAATCACCATCCTCTAGCATTTGGCATACTCTGGAATTGTCAAACACCCTACTATTATGCACACTACCTGGCCAGCTGCATATAACGTTGTGGAAAATTAATTTTGCATCACAAATTCCCATAAGATTGATAGAGTAATACCCCTTTTTACATCTATATAATTCATCAGTGTTTCCTCCAGGACTTCTAATAGGGATATGAGACCCACCAATGCAGCCAATTACAATAGGCATCCCTACAATGGTGTGAAATTCATCAACCAGGTTTTGTACATTGCCTGATTCTGGAAATTTGATATTATCTTTTGCCATATGGGTCAAAATATTTGCAAAGCATCTGACAAACTTGCAAACTGACGATACAGAAATTTTCAAGCAGTCTCCCATACTAATTTGGAAGCTGCCACTGCTGAAGTATCTCAATGCAGTTAATAGTTGGAGGTGTGCTGGAATACTGCATCCTGTAGGATAGAATTTTTTTTACTTTACTCTTTTGTCTAACATTGCACATCCTGAGTATGATGAACAACAGTGCTCCTACGATGATAGACATTACTGTATTACATTTTAATATCTTGAGAGAATGAACCTCTATAAAGTGCGATATTTAAGTAATATTCTCGTTAGCTGGAATAAATGGGGATGAGAGATCTCTGATTTTCCAGAGCGCAAGAGGACTCTCTCAAACCCTAATAAATCCCTCATTCCTGGAATTTTTCCGGATACTGATAAAAGTTTCCAAGTCTAAACATTCTTTCATCCTTGGAGACCCAGGAAAACACTTGGAAAGAGTTTCCAGAAGTGTTCTCAAAATTTTTCAGAAAGTGTGCATGATATTCAACCTTAAAATTTGCTCCCAAGCCTGGATAGAAATTTTTTAAGAGATTTTATGGAATTTTCTCAGAAAATGGGCCTGATTTTCAACCTCGAAAACTCGTTCACAGACCCGGAATGGAGAGATTTTCCCAAAACGATTCCAAGCCTATTTAAATTCTAAGTATTGGAGCGTTAGTTGCTAATGGAGATCTTACTACTTGTAATTATGGCTTGTTTGTATTACTATTGTACATAGGAGGTGGTATTAGGAGTTTTAATGAGTGCTGAGTATTTTACAATGACGATGTCGTCCCTCTACTTTTTTTTGCACCATTGCATAACATTCAATAAATACCCAATACAGTACATCACTAAAGAAAGACCAAAATCCAAAGTTTAGAATTTTGGTCTACAAAGATACCTCTAACCTAACCTAATAACCCTTCCTAACATTACCTAACCTAACCTGACCTAATCTAACCTAAGCTAACTTAACCCAATTATCTTGTAGACAGCACACTATAGTAACACCAGAATTTCTTACCTCGTCCATCTTCAAATATTGGCATATGTGTCTCAACTCGTTCAAGAAGTTCATGGATACATTCCTTGGACAGCCTATAACTCCTTATGAACTCCTCCTCAGAAAGATAAGCAAAAGGATTTTGACGGTCTCTTATTACAAACCATGGTAGCCTCACCGCATCAGCCAGCTCTGCATACCAGAATGCTATAATGCCAGCCTGAAAAAATAAAACAAAATCTAATATCCATTATCTATATAATGCAGTAACTATTGTATATTAGGTAAATTACTTTTGATAATATTTTGTAAACTTGTTGCATAGCTATTAGAGAGAATTTCCTCAAGAAATTTAAATTTGTTTACTGTTGTTCAAATTAAGATAGGACCGACATGATAAAGATCAAATGATTGAAAACATCATTAATCAAATATGGCACTTTTTTTCCAGCCCTGAGTTCGAACCTTACCTCTAAAAAATATTTTATGTTGCCTAACTTAAATTTACAAACATTGGTAGTACCTAAACACAACGGGAACAACAACTCAAACAGTGAAATATAGCAGGAGAATTTTTTTTCCGAGGCAATTATCAGCGTGGGTCGCAGATGACACTTGTTGTACACTATTACCTCGGCAATCTACCAAGTACATTTGACTCATCTTATATCTTCCTTATATAATATATTGGCGAATTGGAAATGGCATTACATCTATCCATCACAAACAAAAGTGTGTTACTTATCATACTTGAAGCTATAAGAGGATGATTGTAGGAATGCAATGCTTGATAAAATTGGAGAAGGGCGATGGGGAGACGAAAAATATTCGGAATTGAAGGTACGACGTCACAGGTGTAGGCCTACACGGCGGTCTTTTAAAAATATATACATTTTCATTGGAACCGGTTATTAGGACATTTTAATATTTGTTTTCCTTATTATCTCATCATAATTTACATATTGTTTTTCAGAGACGTTTTCTATTCATATATAACTAGTTTGAACATTCGGGATAAGTTTTTCGGGTGCCTACCCACACCCGAGGACTTTCCAATAATATTGTATGACTACCAAATGGTAACCCGACAAAATTTGGTTGAAAAAATTGGATTAATGCTCGGAGGGCGCTTTCGGGTTACTAATGAGTAACCCGAATGTTTAAAAAAATGGCCGAGCGATGTACAGAAGTAAACAAAGAATTTATTTTAAATACTCTGAAACATTCAATGCCATAATATCCTGACCCTTGTGAAATCTACTCTGTAATCCTTTTGCACTACTACTCACAGGATAGGTATGGGGTGCTCAATATGCTAGCCGCTGTAAGTAGCAAAATAACAAAAAACAATTAAAGATCAAATTACACCCCCTCATACAATGAGTACTCCCCTGACAGCAAGTACCCCCTGATACAACAAGTACCGCTCTGAAATAACAAGTACCGTCATCCACAACAAGTATCCCAACACACAATAAATACCCCCCACATACCACAAGTACCCCCACACACTACAAGTACCCCCCCCACACACTACAGTATAAGTACCCTCACACACTGCAACTATCCCCACACAGCACAAGTACCCCACACACAACAAGTACCCCCACACACAAGTACTTCCCACACCACAAGTACTCCACACACCACAAGCACCCCCACACACCACAAGTACCCCCCACACCCCTAAGTATCCCCAACACCACAACTACCCCCCACACACCACAAGTACCCCACACATACAAGTATTCCCACACATTACAAGTACTTCTATACAGGCAGCTATCAACCAGGGAGGTACTACAGCCTGGGAAGATATTGGAAGCATAATGTATTGTCTTGACTTGACTTGACGTCTGTAGATAAGGTAGAAGGCTATTGCTTGTAATGCTGGGTGGGAGGGCCGGGATGAGGATTGGAAGTTCATTGATGGCGATTTGTGGGAGAGGGGATTGGCTTAGGATCAAGGAAAAGAGGGAGCAACCAGATATGCTGAGGTTATAATAATTATATTTGAACTTACATCTTGCGTGATTAGGTTCTAGCTCTCAAGCCTTTGTCATTTAGTTAAAAGTATGTTTATTTTGAGGTAGCCATTGTTTCAAGGAAGGGGTGACGACCTCTGGCCAGGTTCTTGTGGAGCTGGCTGAGCAGCGTATCTTTTGTTTTAATAAGAGTAGAAGGAAGGGCAAGAAGACGGGTTGAGAGGCCAAGGATAGTGTCCTTGATCACTCTCATCTTTTAATGAAGCGTTTTGTTTATATAGTAGGAAGTTTAATTTAGGAAGAGTTGTAGGATCCAACTTGCTACTTTGTTCACGGAGGTGGTCCTATCTTTTGGTTTAATTGAAAGATTGAAGCTTTACTTGAAGGTACAGTATTTAATGGCTATACAGTTCTTTTGTTTTTGTATTGAATTTGATAATTTTTAGATGTATTTTGGTATTGGTGATGAGCTGTCGACTTTTATTCTGCTTAATCTGAACCAAGCGTGTTCTTCTCTTGCTCTTCTTACTGGTTCGTTGTCGAGCCAGTTTGCTACAGTTTCTGAGTCTAAATCTCGTACTTTTTCCCATGTTCTTTTGGCTGATGTAGATGTCTACGTTTACTGCGTTGATGTTGGCTCTTCTATGGAGTTCTTCTGTTTGTTACTCTTTTCGTAACTGGTGTTATATTATGAATCTTAGGCTTTTATTTTGTACCGTTTGAAGTTTCTTGATTCTCGTTGCGCTAAATGAGTTGGTTGGTACAGGCGGGTAGCACATTACTGTTTTTATTAGTGCCGTGTATAATTTCCTTTTGTTTGGTATGTTCAGTTTTTTAAATCTTCTTATTTCTGAGAATTTGCTACGTAGTTTGTGAACTTTTTCGTTGATGAAGCTCTGGTAACCATTTGTTGAGAGTTTCAGTCCCAGGATACTGCCTTCGTTGGTGTATGGGTAAATTTCTCCATCTACTATTACTGGTTCGACTTTTCTTGGCAATTGGTATGATTTTACAGCCTGGGAAGATATGAAGATATGTATTGTCTAATGGTAGACCCTGCTGCTATATGGCATCACAAAAATTGTGACCAAGTCCCAGGTTGCTGATCTAACTTTCTGCCTCATTTACACACAATTACAGGGTCTCAATTGTTTCTCTTACTTTGACAACACAACATTCATATATCGTTTCTCACTATTGATCTTTTTTCATTTTTGTATTTATTTATGGTTCTTTATTATATTATTATCAGTGTTGTTATTGTTATTATTGTTATTAATATTTTATCTTATATTTTTAATTATAAATTTTATTTACTATGAACTAATTATTTTTATTATTGTCATTATTATTATTATTATTATTATTTTTTATTATTATTATTATTATTATTATTATTATTATTATTATTATTATATTATTATCAGTGTTGTTATTGTTATTATTGTTATTAATATTTTATCTTATATTTTTAATTATAAATTTTATTTACTATGAACTATTATATTTTATTATTATTATTCATTATTATTATTATTATTATTATTATTATTATTAATTATCATTTCCAGGCCCCGATGTGGGTCAGTGACCTATGCCCGGGTGGGCTAATCCCTGTAAAGAAAAAACAACAACACAAGTACCTCCACACACCACAAGAACCTCCACACACCACAAGTACCTCCACACACCACAAGAACCTCCACACACCACAAGAACCTCCACACACCACAAGTACCTCCACACACCACAAGTACCTCCACACACCACAAGTACCTCCACACATCCACAAGTACCTCCACACACCACAAGACCCCACACACCACAAGTACCTCCACACCACAAGTACCCCACACACACACACACCACAAGTACCCCCACACACCACAAGTACCCCCACACACCACAAGTACCCCCACACACCACAAGTACCCCCACACACCACAAGTACCCCCACACACCACAAGTACCCCCACACACCACAAGTACCCCAACACACCACAAGTTCCCCCACACACCACCCCGGGTCTACATAATCTCTCTCCTACACGGCTAACTTCTCTCCGGAAAACAAATTTCCATAACTTACGTCAGCAGCAGATGAGAAAAATTTAAATCATGATAATTGAGATCTCAGGGAAGTGAAGGACAGACGAAGAGCCCAATTTTCCTTCCGCTGTTAAGGAGAGGGATGGAGGTACTGGCCCCTCCTGCCTACTACTTTGTGTTTTCCTCTGTTGGATCACCAATAAACTCTCACCTACACTATAATGAAGCGAATTATTATGCAAATAAGTAAACAAATTTCTTGCTTTTTTGTGTCACTCATCCCGCTCATTGTCTATTGAGTTGTATATACCTATGTGCCTCTTATATTTATTATCTCTGTTGAAATATGGGTGTCCTAGAAACTTCTTCAAGAGAGTCATAAAAGAGTGCAAATAAATCGTAGTAACAAAAGTGGTGACCCGTCTAGAGGTGCTGGGATACAGGACTTTGAGCTCCGCCATCCTTGGTGGGTTGAGTGAACGAATATAGATAATTCAAGGAAAGATGAGATGATTGTCCCTAACTGTCTATGTGTGCGGTATCTTTATTTATCATCCCCTGTAATTTTTATTGACTTAATTCACTGCGTATATGAAGATTACAAGGCAATGATCTTAAAGCTATTAATTACATTGCACTGAGACTGAGTTCCACCGCCATCTCAGCACCAGGGCCGTGTTCTACTGTGGACGGCTACGCTGACACTGGAGTCTTTGGTGGTTTCATTCAGGTCACAACCCAGTTCACTGAATAGCTTAAGAACATCATCTCTCTCTTCCTCTCTCTTTCTCTACATATACATAGTAGCGATAAAATAACTCATATAATCATATAGAAAATACCCCCCAAAAAATATGTTATACTAAAATGAAACGAGTTGGAAAACAAATAGCGCGAATAAGAACAAAAGTGAAGCAGAACGACCATCAATAAAACAGATTGCCTTTAAATAACAATGCTATTTTTTCCCGGTTTACCATAGGTTAAGCCATTGGATTTGTAGCGAGTGCAATTAGTCTAAAATAAATTTCCAAAACAGCTGTGTGACTCTCTAACCTTTTTATGTAACGTATGGCATCAGAGGTGAAAACAAAGCTGTGGAAACCAGATATAAACAAGTGATTGATTTTCATAATAAGCGTAATTGAATTCATGTGACAAAACAAATTATTGCATATTTCTTTCATAATGTTTCCTTCAGATGATTGTTTATTGTGTTTCAAGGAGATGAACGTTTCTTGATCCTGACAGTACTAAAAGTAGGTCCTGTCTGTCTGTTTGTTTGTGTGATGGTTTAGCAGTGACTTGCCTCATCAACTTGACGATGGGTAAGAGAGAGAGAGAGAGAGAGAGAGAGAGAGAGAGAGAGAGAGAGAAAATCAGTCACATAACGAGTACAACACATCTCCACTCAGTCCCACATGACTTGCTGTGGATTACAGTTGTGTTATACAGTTGGGTTCTACAGGGTTGGTTCAGCTGGGTTCTACAGGGTTGGTTCAGCTGAGTTCTACAAGGTTTGTTCAGCTGGGTTCTAAAGGGTTTGTTCAGCTGGGTTCTTCAGAGTTGGTTCAGCGGGTTATATGTGGTTGGTTCAGCTGGGTTCTACAGGGTTGGCTCAGCTGGGTTCTACAGGGTTGGTTCAGCTGGGTTCTACAGGGTTGGTTCAGCTGGGTTCTTCAGAGTTGGTTCAGCGGGGTTATATGTGGTTGGTTCAGCTGGGTTCTACAGGGTTGTCTCAGCTGGGTTCTACAGGGTTGGTTCAGCTGGGTTCTACAGGGTTGGTTCAGCTGGGTTCTTCAGAGTTGGTCCAGCTGGGTTCTTCAGAGCTGGTGCAGCTGGGTTATACGGGGTTGGTTCACCTGGGTTCTACAGGGTTGGTTCAGCTGGGATCTGCAGGGTTGGTTCAGCTAGGTTCTACAGGGTTGGTTCAGCTGGGTTCTACAGGGTTAGTTCAGCTGGGTTCTACAGGATTGGTTCAGCTGGGTTCTGCAGGGTTGGTTCAGCTGGGTTCTACAGGGTTGGTTCAGCTGGGTTCTTCAGAGTTGGTCCAGTTGGGTTCTACAGGGTTAGTTCAGCTGGGTTCTACAGGATTGGTTCAGCTGGGTTCTGCAGGGTTGGTTCAGCTGGGTTCTACAGGGTTGGTTCAGCTGGGTTCTTCAGAGTTGGTCCAGTTGGGTTCTACAGGGTTGGCTCAGCTGGGTTCTTCAGAGTTGGTCCAGCTGGGTTACAGTGCCTCTTATCCACGAGAGTACTCACCGGCCCCAACATAATGCGGTACAGCTGTTCCTTTAAGTTTAATACAAAATTGTTTTTTGTTTTTCATAAGTCGCAGATTTTTTTTTTTTTTTTTAGACATAACGGAGGGATTGTATAATCGTGAAGTACGGTGATAATATTGCAGAGGGAAAAACAGTGTGTGTGTGTGTGTGTGTGTGTGTGTGTGTGTGTGTGTGTGTGTGTGTGTGTATATAAGGAAGTAAAATTTAACAAATTCTTTCTCGGAGATTTCATATTGAAACCCGAGCTCCGGAAGCCACACTAATCTCGCAAGAGAGCAGGAAAACATGTTTTTTAGAACCGAAAAACATCACTTGCTCCATTTTTTGCCTCCGTCCTTCCACCACCACCATCCGGCCCCTACCTGCACGTCGTCAGAGAAGATTGCTTGTACGCTGTTCCTCTCACAACAACAAAACTCTCACGGTAGAACCCTCAAAAGATCGAAGAAAAACTTTTGTACACAGTCTATGTTTTAGAAAACACATCCCCTATAACCATATATGATCATCTTCTAATATCGCAGGATAAATATACAACGACTTAGCTGTTTTTTATCAGTATATTGAATATACTGTACCATCATGTTGTAATTGTCGAGAGGTAATGCAATATCGTCCAGGGTGCAAATTTTCATTCCACATCAGGTAAGTTCCTATTCTTGGCGATCCTTCTCCTTCATCACTGACCTTCTGATGTCCTTGCTTCTCCCTCTGCCGCCTCTGAATCATATCACGAAGGACTTTAGGAAAATCTTCAATACTGTGAGCAGGAAGAGCAAGCCAACGCGCCTTTGAGAGCAACACCGCCACTACGCACACCTCCACCGTGTTGTGATGCTGATATGTACCTTTTATTAAGCTGTTTGGCTGATGAAATGTTGGACTGCATATGGAACAGCAGGAGATGGAACTGTGAAGTAAACTGGGGAAGAGCATAACAGGCCCTGGCTAGCTCAGGCCATGAAGTCATCAGCTGGTTTACGATAACCCCCCAAAATTCGGGTAGAGTCGCTATTTGACGTGTTTTGTTCCTAAAAAAAAAGGCAAACATTTCACACATTTCAAACCTGACGTCCCGCGCAGACACTGGGGTCGCCATCTATATGATAAACAACTCTTTCCATGAATAACATAAACTTAAAACCTTTTCCTGAGCGTAGTGCAAGTTTTTCTCTGTTTCTCTTTTCTCATTTCGTGACTTTAACTGACCTAAAAACCATATTATTAGAATCTGATTAACTTTCTCTCTGATATCGTTCGTTAAGAGCACTAGTAGTGACTGCTACTAATTACACGGAGTTTATGGCATCTTAAAGACATTTTGTATACATTAATTTTGGAGACCGCATATCAACATTGTCATATATTAAGAGGTACACTTGTGGACAAAAATAATTCGGCAGGGAGGGAGTGTAAGCCACGCCTACCTCTTAATTAACTAAAAAACAATTAAATTTGTGGTGCAGAAAGAAAATCGCAAACCCATAATCGCCACCTCCATGCGACTGTATCAAGACTCCATCTACCCCTGCCCTCCCATGCACCACCTCCCTCCCTCCCTCTCATTTTTTTATCTGCAAATGTGCAATTAAGATGACACAAACAGTAAAGGATGAAATAGTGCGAATTTCGGTCACACAGGCATTCAAGATTAAGTGATCACGCACACATACTGTACATTGGCAGGCAAAAGTAAGTGATCGCACATACATACACCGGCAGGCAGGAGTAAGTTATCACGTACACATACTGTACACTGGCAAGCAAGAGTAAGCGATCACGCATACATACTGTACACTGGCAAGCAAGAGTAAGTGATCACGCACACACACTGTACATTGGCAGGCAAGAGTAAGCGATCACGCATACATACTGTACACTGGCAGGAGAGAGTAAGTGATCACGCACGCATACTGTACATTGGCAGGCAAGAGCAAGCGATCACGCACACATACTGTACATTGGCAGGCAAAAGTAAGTGATCGCACATACATACACTGGCAGGCAAGAGTAAGCGATCACGCATACACACTGTACACTGGCAAGCAAGAGTAAGCGATCACGCACACAGACTGTACATTGGCAGGCAAGAGTAGGTGATCACACACACATACTGTACATTGGCAGGCAAGAGTAAGCGATCACGCACACATACTTTACATTAGCAGGCAAGAGTAAGTGATCACGCACAAATACTGTACAGTGGTAGGCAAGAGTAAGTTATTACGCTCACATACTGTACATTGGTAGGCAAGAGTAAGTGACCACGCACACATACTGTACATTGACAGGCAAGAGTAAGTGATCAAGCACACATACTGTACATTGGTAGGCAAGAGTAAGTGACCACGCTCACATACTGTACATTGGTAGGCAGGAGTAAGTGATCACGCACATATACTGTACATTGGCAGGCAAGAGTAAATGATCACGCACACATACTGTACATTGGCAGGCAAGAGTAAGTGATGACACACACATACTGTACATTGGGAGGCAAGAGTAAATGATCACGCGCACATACTGTACATTGGCAGGCAAGAGTAAATGATCACGCACACATACTGTACATTGGCAGGAAAGAGTAAGTGATCACGCACATATACTGTACATTGGCAGGCAAGAGTAAGTGATGACACACACATACTGTACATTGGGAGGCAAGAGTAAATGATCACGCGCACATACTGTACATTTGTAGGCAAGAGTAAGTGATCACGCACACATACTGCACATTGGCAGGAAAGAGTAAGTGATCACGCACATATACTGTACATTGGCAGGCAAGAGTAAATGATCACGCACACATACTGTACATTGGCAGGCAAGAGGCGGATCACGCACACATACCGTACATTGGCAGGCAAGAGTAAATGATCACGCGCACATACTCGTACATTGGCAGCAAGAGTACATCACGCACAATATTACCAGCATTGGCAGGCAAGAGTAAGTGATCACGCACACATACTGTACATTGGCAGGCAAGAGTAAATGATCACGCGCACATACTGTACATTGGTAGGCAAGAGTAAGTGATCACGCAAACATACTGTACATTGGCAGGCAAGAGTAAGTGATATCGCACACATTCTGTACATTGGCAGGCAAGAGTAAGTGATCACTCACACATACTGTACATTGGCAGGCAAGAATAAATGATCAAGCACACATACAGTACACTGGCAGGCAAGAGAAAGTGATGACACACACATACTGTACATTGGTAGGCAAAAGTAAGTGATCACGCACACATACTGTCCACTAGCAGGCAAGAGTAAGTGATCACGCACACATACTGTACATTGGCAGGCAAGAGTAAGTGATCACGCACACATACAGTCCACTGGCAGGCAAGAGTAAGTGATCACGCACACATACTGTACATTGGCAGGCAAGAGTAAGTGATCACGCACGCATACTATACACTGTGTGGCAGACAAGAGTAAGTGATCACGCACCAATACTGTACAGTGGCAGGCAAAAAGTAAGGATCGCACATACATACATGCCAGGCAAGAGTAAGGATCACGCCAATATTATTTCAGCACTGGCAGGCAAGAGTAAGTGATCATGCACACATACCGTCCTATTGGCAGGCAAGAGCAAGTGATCACGCACATACCGTACACTGGCACGTTAAGAGTAAATGATCACGCATACATACCGTACATTGGCAGGCAAGAGTAAGGGTTCACGCACAAATACTGTACATTGCAGGCAAGAGTAAGTGATCACGCACACATACTGAAACATTGGTAGGCGCAAGAGGCGTTCACGCACACATACTCGTCCAGACCGGCAGGCAATGAGGCGATCAGTCACGCATACTGTACATTGGCAGGCAAGAGTAAAATGATCACGCACACATACTCGTCCACTGGCAGGCAAGAGTAAGTGATCACGCACCAATACTGTACACTGGCAGGCAAAAGTAAGTGATCGCACATACATACACTGGCAGGCAAGAGTAAGCGATCACGCACACATACTGTACATTGGTAGGCAAGAGTAAGCGATCACGCACACATACTGTACATTGGCAGGCAGGAGTAAGTGATCACGCAGACATATTCTACACCGACAGGCAAGAGTAAGTGATCACGCACACATACTGTACATTGGCAGGCAAGAGTAAGCGATCATGCCCACATACTGTACAATGGCAGGCAGGAGTAAATGACCACGCACACATACTGTAGACTGGCAGGCAAGAGAAAGTGATCATGCACACATACTGTACATTGGCAGGCAAGAGTAAATGATCACGTGCACATACTGTACATTGGCAAGCAAGAGTAAGTGATCATGCACACATACTGTACATTGGCAGGCAAGAGTAAATGATCACGCACACATACTGTACATTGGCAGGCAAGAGTAAGTGATCACGCACACATACTGTACATTGGCAGGCAAGAGTAAATGATCCGCGCACACATACTGTACATTGGCAGGCAGGTAAGTGATCACGCATGTATACTATGCACTGGCAGGCAAGAGTAGTGATCACGCACCATACTGTATGCTGGCGAGCCAGTAAGTGATCCTTTTATACATACGCATGAGCCAGGTAAGTGATCCGCACCTGGCGAGCAAGTGATGATCACACGCCGCCACACACTGGCAGGCAAAGAGTAAGTTATGCGCACACATACTGTAAACTGGCAGGCAATAGCACGTTATCACGCACATATACTGTACACTGGCAAGCAAGCGTAATGATCACGCACACATACGGTACACTGGCAAGCAAGAGTAAGCGATCACTCACACATACTGTACATTGGCAGGGAAGAGTAAGTGATCACGCACACATACTGTACATTGGCTGGTAAGAGTAAGCGATCACGCACGCATACTGTACACTGGCAGGCAATAGTAGGTGATTACGCACACCTACTGTACATTGGCAGGCAAGAGTAAATCATCACGCACACATACTGTACATTGGTATGCAAGAGTAAGTTATCACGCAAGCATACTGTACACTGGCAGGCAAGAGTAAGTGATCACGCACCAATACTGTACACTGGCAGGCAAAAGTAAGTGATCGCACATACATACACTGGCTGGTAAGAGTAAGTTATCACGCACACATATTGTACACTGGCAAGCAAGAGTAAGCGATCACGCACACATACTGTACACTG
The DNA here is from genome assembly GCF_018991925.1 of Homarus americanus. Lineage (NCBI taxonomy): Eukaryota > Metazoa > Arthropoda > Malacostraca > Decapoda > Nephropidae > Homarus > Homarus americanus. The sequence continues at coordinate 17,369,736 of NW_024737042.1, forward strand.
GCAAGCAAGAGTAAGTGATCACGCACACACACTGTACATTGGCGGGCAAGGTAAGTGATCCATATACACATACACTTTCTTGAGCAAGTAGTGATCGCGCACACATACTTTTGCACTGGCGGGCAAGTAAGTGATCACGCACATACAGTAGCGAGCAGAGTAAGCGATCACACATACGCACTGGCAGGCAAGAGTAAGTGATCACGCACACGCGCGAGCAGGTAGTGATCGCATACATACACTGGAGGCAGAGTAAGTGATCATGCACACATACACTGTGAACGCAGTGGCGATCACACACACATACTGCATTGGCGAGCAGAGTAAATGATCCTTTACATACCTTATATTGGCAGGCAAGTGGTGATGACACGCACATACTGTACGTTGGCAGGCAAGGTAAGTGATCATGCACACTATACTGTCACTAGCAGGCAAGAGTAAGTGATCACGCACACATACTGTATATTGGCAGGCAAGAGTAAGTGATCACGCACACATACTGTCCACTGGCAGGCAAGAGTAAGTGATCACGCACACATACTCTACATTGGCAGGCAAGAGTAAGTGATCACGCACACATACTGTACATTGGCAGGCAAGAGTAAATGATCACGCACGCATACTGTACACTGGCAGGCAAGAGTAAGTAATCACGTAAACATACACTGGCAGGCAAGAGTAAGTGATCACACATACATACTGTACACTGACAGGCAAGAGTAAGTTATTACGCACACATACTGTACACTGGCAAACAAGAGTAAGCGATCACGCACACATACTGTATATTGGCAGGGAAGAGTAAGTGATCACGCACACATACTGTACATTGGCTGGCAAGAGTAAGTGATCACACACACATACACTGGCAGGCAAGAGTAAGCGATCACGCACACACACTGTACATTGGCTGACAAGAGTAAGTGATCACGCACAAATACTGTACATTGGCAGGCAATAGTAAGTTATCACGCTCACATACTGTACATTGGTAGGCAAGAGTAAGTGACCACGCACACATACTGTAAATTGACAGGCAAGAGTAAGTGATCACGGTCACATACTGTACATTGGTAGGCAAGAGTAAGTGACCACGCACACATACTGTACATTGGCAGGCAAGAGTAAGTGATCACGCACCAATACTGTACAGTGGCAGGCAAAAGTAAGTGATCGCACATACATACACTGGCGGGCAAGAGTGGTTATCACGCACACGGATACTACACTGTCGGCGAGAGAGTATGTGATCGTACTACTGTACGTTGGAGGCAAAATGGTGATCACGCATTACCTGTATGGCGGAAGTAATGATCGCACATACTGTACATTGGCGGGCAAAGGTGGGTTCACGCACAAATACTGTCACGGCGGGCAATGAGTAAGTGATGTCACACATACTGGACTTGGCGGGCAGAGTAAATGATCGCACATGCTTTCCACTGGCTGGCAAGGTAGTGATCACGCGAATACTGTACACTGGCAGGCAAGTAAGTGATGCTTATATGCGTGGCGGGCAAAAATGTAGGATTATGCACATACTGTGCATTGCAGGCAAGAGTGGTGATCACTCACATGCTGCGTTGGCAGGCAAGAGTAAGTGATCTGTCATACTGTATGGCAGGGGAAGAGTGAAGTGATGACGCGCACATACTGTGCGTTGGCGGGCAAGTGTAGTGATGTGCATATACTGTACTTATTGAGCAGGTGTGTGATCACGCACACATACTGTATATTGGCGGGCAGAGTAAGTGATCAGCACACATGCTCTCATTGGCAGGGAAGTGTGTGATCACGCGCACGATGTTTACACTGGCAGACAAAAAGTAAGTGATCGCGCATACATACACTGGCAGGCAAGAGTAAGTGATCACGTAAATGGACTGGCGGGCAAGGAAGGTGATCACGCATACATACACTTTGCAGGCAAGAGTAGTGGTCATTCGCATACTGTACACTGGCAGGCAAGTGAAGTTATTGTGCACACGTGCACTGTACATTTGCTGGCAAGGTAAGTGATCACGCACACATACACTGGCGGGCAAGAATAAGTGATCACATAGCATTCACTGGCGGGCAGAGTAAGTGATCACGCACACATACTGTACACTGGCAGGCAAATGAGGTGATCACGCACACATGTACATTGGCGGGGAAATGTGTGATCGCACGCATACTGTACATTGGCTGGCAAGTGAGGTTCACGTATGAATGCTGTACATTGGCGGGCAATGTAGGTGATCACGCATACTGAACATTGGTGGAGGTAAAGTTGTTCACGCACACTTGTCATTGGCAGGCAGAGTATGTGATCACGCACACATACTGTACATTGGCAGTCAGAGTAAGTGATAACACCCTGTACATTGGCAGGGCAGAGTAAGTGTTCACACAAATGCTGTCATTGGCAGGCGGGGTAGTGATCACTGAACATTGGTAGGCAGGAGTTAGTGTTCACGCGCACATACTGTCCACTGGCAGGCAATGGTAAGTGATCACGCGCATCTGTATATTGGCGAGGGTAAATGATCACGCACCATACTGTACACTGGCAGGCAAAGTAAGTGATCGCACATACTATACGCTGGCGGGCAGAGTAAAGTGATCACGCACACATACTGTACTTGGTGAGCAAGAGTAAAGTGATCACGACATACTATGCGCTGGCGGGGTAGGTAAGTTATCACATTCGCATACTGTGTGCGCGGCAGGGTAAGTGATTATCACGCACACGTATTCTACAGACAGGCAAGATTGTGGTCGATCACGCACATACTGTACATTGGCGGGCAGGTAAGTGATCTTGCCACATGACAATGGCAGGCAGGGTAAGTGATCACGCACACGAGTGCACTGGCGGATGAGTAAGTGATCATGCACACATACTGTACATTGGCAGGCAAGGTAGTGATCACGTGCACGCCTGTACATTGGAGCAAGAGTGTGATCGCTGCTGTACATTGGCAGTCAGAGTAAATGGTTCACGCATACTGTACATTTGCTGGCAAGAGTAAGTGATCACGCACACTATACTGTGAGCGAGTAGCGATCTTGTACATTCACTGGCAGGCAAGAGTAGTGATCGCCGCACATACACTGGCAGGCAAGAGTAAAGCGATCACATACATATGCTGGCAGGCAGAGTAAGCGATCACACATACATGTATACTGGCGGGCAGGTGGTTGATCACATACATATGCTGGCGGAGGCAAGGTAAGCGATCACCGCAGCCACATATGCTGGCGGGCGAATGGCGATCGCATACATATGCTTGCGAGGCAAGAGTAAGCGATCACCGTACGCGCTGGCTGGCAGGTAAGCGATCACACATACATATGCTGGCGGAGCAGGTAAGCGATCACATACATATGCCTGGCAGGCAAGAGTGGCGATCACACAGCCACATACACTGGCTGGCAAGGTAAGCGATCACATACGCTTATATCTTTGGCAGGCAAGAGTAAGCGATCACACATACACATATGCTGGCGGAGGCAGGTGGCGATCACACACACGCCGCACTGGCAGGCAGGTAAGCGATCACATACATATACTGGCAGGCAAGGTAACGATCACATACACATATACTGACGAGCGAGTGGCGATCACACATACATATACTGACGAGCAAGAGTAAGCGATCACCACGCATCCTGGCAGGCAAGAGTGGCGTCACACATGCACATATGCTGGCGGGCAAAATAAGCGATCACCACATATATGCTGGCAGGCAGGTAAGCGATCACACATACATACACTGGCTGGTAAGTAAGTTATCACGCACACATATTGTACACTGGCAAGCAAGAGTAAGCGATCACGCACACATACTGTACACTGGCAAGCAAGAGTAAGTGATCACGCACACACCTGTACATTGGCAGGCAAGAGAAAGTGATCACATATACATACACTGGCAGGCAAGAGTAAGTGATCGCGCACACATACTTTACACTGGCAGGCAGGTAAGTGATCACGCACACACATGCAATGGCGAGCAAGGTAAGCGATCACATACATGCACTGGCAGGCAAGAGTAGTGATCACGCACATACACTGGCAGGCAAGAGTAAGTGATCACACATACATACACTGAGGCAAGAGTAAGTGATCATGCACATACAGTACATTGGCAGGCAAGAGAAAGTGATGACACACACATATTGTACATTAGCAGGCAAGAGAAGTGATCACACACATACTGTCCACTAGCAGGCAGGTAAGTGATCACGACACATACTGTACATTGGCAGGCAAGAGTAGTGAACACGCACACATCTGTCACTGGCAGGCAAAGTAGTGATCACGCACATACTGTCATTGGCGGGCAGAGTAAGTGATCACGCACACACACTGTAGCTGGCAGACAGAGTAAGTGATCACGCACACATACTGTACATTGGCAGGCAGAGTAAGTGAACACGCACATACTCTCCACTGGCAGGCAAGAGTAGTGATCACGCACACATGCTACATTGGCAGGCAAGAGTAAGTGATCACACACATACTGTACATTGGCAGGCAGGTAAGTGATCACGCACATACTGTACATTGGCAGGCAAGTAAGTGATCACGCGCGCATGCCTGTACACTGGCAGACAAGAGTAAGTGATCACGCACCAATACTGTACAGTGGCAGGCAAAGTAAGTGATCGCACATACATACACTGCCAGGCAAGAGTAAGTGATCACGCACATACTGTCACTGGCAGGCAGGTAAGTGATCATGCACATACTGTCCATTGGCAGGCAAGGTAGTGATCACGCACAATCACTAACCAGGCAAGAGTGATTCGCACACATACTGTACCAGTGCACGCAAGAGTAAATGATCACGCACACATACTGTACATTGGCAGGCAAGAGTAAGGGTTCACGAATACTGTACATTGGCAGGCAAGGGTAAGTGATCACGCACACATACTGAACATTGGTAGGCAAAGGTAAGTGTTCACGCACACCTGTCCACTGGCAGGCAATGAGTAAGTGATCAGTCACGCATACTGTACGTGCAGGCAAGAGTAAATGATCATGCACATACTGTACACTGGCAGGCAGGTAGTAATCACGCACCAATACTGTACACTGGCAGGCAAAAGTAAGTGATCGCATATACATACACTGGCAGGCAAGGTAAGCGATCACGCACACATACTGTACATTGCAGGCAGAGTAAGTGATCACACACACATGCTATATGGCAGAGGTAAATGATCACGCACACATACTGTATATTAGGGCAAAGAGTAGGTGATGACACACACATACTGTACATTGGCAGGCAAGAGTAAGTGATCATGACACATACTGTCACTAGCAGGCAAGAGTAAGTGATCACGCACACGCCTATTGGCAGGCAAGAGTAAGTGATCACGCACACATACTGTCCACTGGCAGGCAAGAGTAAGTGATCACGCACATACTCATTGGCAGGCAAGTAGTGATCACGCACACATACTGTACATTGGCAGGCAAGAGTAAATGATCACGCATACTGTACACTGGCAAGCAAGAGGTAAGTAATCACGTAAACATACACTGGCAGGCAAGAGTAAGTGATCACACATACATACTGTACACTGACAGGCAAGAGTAAGTTATTACGCACACATACTGTACACTGGCAAACAAGAGTAAGCGATCACGCACACATACTGTATATTGGGGGGAGTAAGTGATCACGCACATACTGTACGTGGCTGGCAAGAGTAGTGATCACACACATACACTGGCAGGCAAGAGTAGTGATCACACATACGCCACTGGGAGGCAAGGTAGTTATCACGCACAATGCATGCATTGGCGGGCAAGAGTAAGCGATCACGCACACATACTGTACATTGGCAGGCAAGGTAAGTGAACACGCTACTGTCCACTGGCGGGCAAGAGAGTGATCACGCACACATACTGTACATGGCAGGCAAGAGTAAGTGATCGCACACATACTGTACACTGGCAGACAAGAGTAAGTGATCACGCACACATACTGTACATTGGCAGGCAGGTAAGTGAACACGCACATACTGTCCACTGGCAGGCAGAGTAAATCACGCACACATGCACTGGCGGTGGCAGGCAAGAGTAAGTGATCACACACACATACTGTACATTGGCAGGCAAGAGTAAGTGATCACGCACATACTGTACATTAGCAGGCAAGAGTAAGTGATCACGCAAGCCATACTGTACACTGGCAGACAAGGTAGTGATCACGCACCAGCACTGTGCAGTGGCAGGCAAAGTAAGTGATCGCACATGCATACACTGCCAGGCAAGTGAAGTGATCACGCACACATACTGTACCTGGCAGGCAAAGTAGTGATCATGCACATACTGTCCATTGGCAGGCAAGTGGTGATCCAGCACATACTGTCCACTAGCAGGCAAGTTAAGTGATTCCGCACACATACTGTACACTGGCACGCAAGTAAATGATCACGCACACATACTGTACATTGGCAGGCAAGTGGGGTTCACGCACAAATACTGTGCATTGGCAGGCAGAGTAAGTCACGCACACCTGCGAACATTGGTAGGCAAGAGTAAGTGTTCGCACATACTGTCACTGGCAGGCAATGAGTAAGTGATCAGTCACGCATACTGTACATTGGCAGGCAAGAGTAAATGATCATGCACACATACTGTACACTGGCAGGCAAGGGTATGTAATCGCACCAATACTGTACACTGGCAGGCAAAGTAAGTGATCGCACATACATACACTGGCAGGCAGGTAACGATCACGCACACATACTGCTTTGCAGGCAAGGTAAGTGATCACACACATACTGCATGGCAGGCAAGGTAAATGATCCGCACACATACTGTATGTTGGCAGGCAAGAGTGGTGATCACCAATACTTGGGCAGGCAAGAGTAAGTGATCCACACATACCATCACTGGCAGGCAAAAGTAGTGATCACGCACACATATACATTGGCAGGCAGAGTAAGTGATCACGCACATACTGTACACTGGCAGGCAAGAGTAAGTGAACACGCACACATACTGTATGGCAGGCAAGAGTAAGTGATCACGCACATACTGTGCATTGACGGGCAGGTAAGTGATCACGCACACATACTGTACACTGGCAGGCAAGGTAAGTAATGCGCAACATACACTGACGGGCAAAAGGTGTCACATACATACTGACGGCAGGTAAATCCATACACTGGCGAGGAGTAAGTGATCACACATACACATACACTGGAGGCAAGAGTAAGTTATCACGCAAAATACTGTACATTGGCAGGCAAATGGCGATCACGCACATACTGTACATTGGCTGACAAGAGTAAGTGATCGCACAAACATGTTGCAGTGGTGAGCAATAGTAAGTTATCACGCTCATACTGTACATTGGTGGGCAAGTGAAGTGACCACGCACACATATAAATTGACAAAAAGTAAGTGATCGCGGTCATACTGTACATTGGTGGGCAGAGTAAGTGACCACGCACATACTGTACATTGGCAGGCAAGTGGTGATCACGCACATACTGTCATTGGCAGGCAAGGTAAGTGATCACGCAAGCATACTGTCACTGGCAGACAAGAGTAAGTGATCGCAACAATACTGTGCAGTGGCAGGCAAATGTAGTGATCGCATACATACACTGCCAGGCAAGTGTAAGTGATCACTGCACATACTGTACTGGCAGGCAAGAGTAAGTGATCACGCACACATACTGTACATTGGCAGGCAAGAGTAAGTGATCACGCAAGCATACTGTACACTGGCAGACAAGAGTAAGTGATCACGCACCAACACTGTGCAGTGGCAGGCAAATGAAGTGTCAGCATATACGCATACACTGGCAGGCAAGAGTAGTGATCACGCACACATACTGTACACTGGCAGGCAGAGTAAGTGATCATGCACACATACTGTCCATTGGCGAGCAAAGGTAAGTGATCACGCACACTGGCCTGCTGGCAGGCAAGAGTAAATGATCCACGCACACATACTGTCCATTGGCAGGCAAAGTGGGGTTCACGCACAAATACTGTCCACTGAGCAATGATGGTGATCAGTCACGCATACTGTACATTGGCAGGCAAGAGTAAATGATCACGCACACATACTCACTGGCAGGCAAAGAGTAGTGATACACACATACTACATCACTGGCAGGCAAGGTAAGTGATCACGCACCAATACTGTACACTGGCAGGCAAAAGTAAGTGATCGCACATACATACTGGCAGGCAAGAGTAGCGATCACCTACCTGCATACCATTGGGCGAGTAAGTGATCACGCACACAAACTGCATTGGCTGGCAAGGTAAATGATCACGCACATACTGTATATTGGCAGGCAAGAGTAAGTGATACACACACTACTGTACATTGGCGGGCAGGTAAGTGATGCGCCTGTCGCGGCGGGGCAGGTAGTGATGCGCACACTGTTACATTGGCAGGCAAGAGTAAGTGATCATGCACACATACTGTACATTGGCGAGCAAGAGTAAGTGATCACGCACGCATACTGTACACTGACAGACAAAAAGTAAGTGATCGCACATACATACACTGGCAGGCAAGAGTAAGTGATCACACATACATACACTGGCAGGCAAGAGTTGATCAGTGTTACATACATACACTGGCAGGCAAGGTAAGTGATCACACACATATACTGGCAGGCAAGAGTGTTTACCACATCACACACACTGGAGGCAGAGAAGTGATCACACACAATACACTGCAGGCAATAAGCGATCACACATAATTTATACTGGCAAGAAGAGTAAGTGACCACACATACATACACTGGAGGCAGGAAGTGGTTCACGCATTATATATACTGGCAGGCAGAGTAAGTGATCAGCCGGCCATACTGTAATTCGCGCAAGAGTAAGCGATCGTATAGCAGCGCGCACTGGCAGGCAGGTAAGTGATCAGCGCACATACACTGGCAGGCAAAGGTAAGCGATCACACTTCTTACACTGGCAAAGAGTATAAGCGATCACGCACATTACCTGTACACTGGCAAGCAAGAGTAAGCGATCATCGCACACATCTGTACCTGCCAAAGTGCGATCGCCATTCTGAGAATAGCGGGAAGAGTAAATCACGCACACATACTGTACACTTGCTGGCAAGAGGCTGGATCACGCACGCATACTGTACACTGGCAGGCAACGTAGGTGATCACGCACACATACTGTACATTGGGGGCAGTGAAATTTGCTCAAGCTGCACCCCTTCGGGCATTGTTCATATACATATCTAAGACTCCATGCATTTGAAGCCGATATGTCGAGGTTTAGTCTGCCGCATTTTTGCTGAAATTTTAAATCATACCTACAGTACTAGCTGCCGCTGTATGGCATTGTTCTGTTCAGTGTTTATCAACTTTTTTTCATATCTCTTATTTCATTAAGTTGTCTTTTTTGGAGATGCGTGTATGGTGCTATGTCTATATTGATTATCAGCCTTTTCTCATTTCATTTCAGTCGTTGTGTTACTGTACTGTGTAATGTGGGAAGACCGCCACTCGTGTGATGATAAAGAATGAGAAGACCGAGAAATGGAGTTCGAGGATGATGGTGAAAGATCATTATGTCATCATGGTTGGGTCTGGCAATGAATATCTCACTGTTGACTCCCAAGACTGGACACGAGCAGATTGCCAAAACTATTCACGAGTTTCTGGGAGAAAAATCTAACCCAGCAGCCCATTGTGTTGGTTGTGATGGAACTAATGTAAATGTAGGATCGGAAAATGGAGTCATCTATCAACGAAATGCTTGGTCACCGGCCCATTATTTCATATGTCAGCTTCACGGAAATGAGCTGCCTTCCGCAGTTTTTTTCACTATGATGGTAAACCAAGTGTCCTGAGCATTAGGTGTCCCATTGGAAAGCAGATCAAGGAGTCTTTGTCCGAGCTTCCAGTTGTCGCCTTCCAGCCAGTCAGTTTCCTGATTTCTGTGTTTAATGATGAAGGAGAAAGATCTGTCCTGGGAAGAAACACCTGTATAGATTTGTAAAGAGTTATCACAAGTGTTGTTGAATAACTTGGCTGCTATTGAGCCAGGTCCTCCCTGTGTGTCAGGTGGGCACCTTATGGAGTAGAATCCTCAGGCTGTATGTAGCAACATCAAGACCTAGCCATGAGTTGAAAAGATTGTCATTACAATAATAAAGTTCAGTGCTCAATGTGGTTTTACATCAAGCTACGCCCATACCGTAACACACGGCTCAAGACATGTATTGTTCCTGCTATATAGTGAAACACCTGAATAGTGAGGGAGGGAGACGATAGTAGAAGAAAGGCTGTCAGAGAAATGCATACTTCATACACACAGATCAACTTCTTCTTGGTATGTGTGCAGATGAGGACTATGACTGTTAGAAAAAAGCTGTCTCAATGATAGAGAAAAATTAGAGGAGAATCAGCAAAAGGAAGAATGCACTGGCAGATCTGAAGAGGAGGAGGAAGGTCTGATGCTGCTGTTGACGAGAATTTGTTAAACTATACTGATGAGGAGGGTAAAGATGGAGATGGGAATGAGATGTGCCTCCTGTAGTCTAACAGAAGGTGGTGACTCCAAACTAAGTGGCAAGCAAAAACAATCATTCCATGATTAACTGGAGGAATGAACTCAAGACTGGGTCTCCTTACATTGCTTCTCTGTCAAATCCAGGTTGACATCTGATGTAGAACACCATTAGTGGTGCCCAAGGTGTGAAACAGCACTCAGGCGGTCGAGAGGGCATAAAGTGATGACTGAAGCTTGCGCTGATGACAGGATACGAATCGAGAATGGATATTTAGCAGGTGTTGTCTGGAAAATGATGCGGGGTTCGCACAAAAGAATTTCAATATGAACTTGTAATGATTTTCTACGGTGTACCTGTAAAATAACATGTGAATTAAATCGATGTCACCCATGTAAAAATTTATCATTATCCTGAAAAGCATTAAATGTTACCTAATTTTTTGTATACTTTTCACTAAAGTTGACAAAAGTCGTTTCGCGATGCGGCAGGGTAAATATGCTTGAAATGGCATGAAATTTTGCACAGGTGTTTACAGCCATACAAACGATGCCTGAAAAGTGCAGCCTGCAACTCAAATAAAAGTGTTTTTCCCTGCCCCTACAGCGTTGGCGGCAAGATGAAAGTGATCACGCGCATACTGTACACTGGCAGGCAAGAGTAAGTGATCACGCACAGCCTGGCCACTGGCAAAAAAGGTGATCACATACACTGGCAAGAGTAAGTTATCACGCACACACTGTACACTGGCAGGCAAAGTGTGTGATCGCACTACATACACTGGCGGGCAGGTAAAGTGATCATGCACCAACACTGTACACTGGCGGGAAAAAGTAAGTGATCGCACATACATACACTGGCAGGCAAGGTAAGTTATCACGCACACATACTGTGCACTGGCGGGCAAAAGTGGTGATCGCACATACATACACTGGCAGGCAAGAGTAAGTGATCACGCAATGCTATAACCACACTGGCAGGCAAAAAGTAGGTGATCGCACATACGCTGCACTGGCAGGCAGGTAAGTTATCGCACACATGCTGTACACTGGCGAGCGAAAGTAAGTGATTGCACATACATACACTGGCAGGCAAGTAAGTGATCACGCGCCAATACTGTACACTGGCAGGCAAAGTAAGTGATCGCACATACATACTGGCAGGCAGGTAAGGTTATCACACGCATACTGTACCCTGGCAGGCAAAATTAACTGATCGCACCAATACTGTGACACTGGCAGGCAAAAAGTAAGTGATCGCACATACGCACTGGCAGGCAAAATGGTATTATCACACACACATACTGTACACTGGCAAGCAAGAATTAGCGATCACTCACATGCTGTACACTGGCAAGAAAGGTAAGTGATCGCACATACTGTACATTGGCAGGAAGACTAAGTGATCACGCGCGCACATACTGTACATTGGCAGGCAAGAGTAAGTGATCAAGCACACATACTGTACATTGGCAGGCGGTAAGTGATCCGCATACACATACTGTACACTGGCAGGCAGGTAAGTGATCACGCACACATACTGTGCACTGGCAGGCAAGGTAAGTGATCACGCACACACACCTGGCAGGAAGTGGCGATCACACACTGGCAGGCAAGAGTAGTGATCACGCACATCGCTGCAGAGCGGTAAGTGATCACACATACATACACTGGCAGGCAAGAGTAAGTGATCGCACATATTGTGCACTGGCAGGCAAGGGTAAGTGGTTCAGCGCATACATATGCTGGCAGGCAGAGTAAGTGATCAAGCACACCACTGGCAGGCAAGGTAGCGATCACTATATACACTGGCAGTCAGAGTAAGTGATCACGCACTACTGGCAGGCAAAAGTAAAGTGACCACACATACATACACTGGCAGGCAAGGTAAGTGATCATGCACACATACACTGGCAGGCAAAGTTAGCGATCACGCTCATACACTGGCAAGCAGGTAAGCGATCACGCACACATACTGTACACTGGCAAGCAAGAGTAAGCGATCATGCACATACTGTACACTGCCAAGCAAGAGTAGCGATCACGCACAATTCTGTATGATTGGCGGGGAAGAGTGAAGTCGCACACATACTGTACATTGGCTGGCAAATGGCGATCACGCACGCATACTGTACACTGGCAGGGCAATAGTGGGTGATCACGCACATACTGTACATTGGCCAGGCAAAGTGGTACACACGATACTGTACACTGGCGAGCAGAGTAAGTGATCACCAATCTGTACACTGGCAGGCAAAAAGTAAGTGATCGCACATACATACACTGGCAGGCAGAGTAGGATTCACGCACATTACTGTACTGGCAGGCAAAAGTATGTGATCACATACATACACTGGCAGGCAAGAGTAAGTGATCACGCACCAACACTGTACACTGGCAGGCAAAAGTAGTGATCGCACATACATACACTGGCAGAGTAAGTTATCACGCACACATACTGTACACTGGCAGGCAAAAAGTAAGTGATCGCACATACATACACTGGCAGGCAAGAGTAAGTGATCACGCAATACGTAAT
>NW_024737042.1:17382888-17420061 GCF_018991925.1 Homarus americanus
TACGCTACGTATTGCTCACGCACACATACTGTACATTGCAGGCAAGAGGTGAACACGCACATACTGTACACTGGCAGGCAAGAGTAAGTGATCACGCACACATACTGTACATTGGCAGGCAAGAGTAAGTGATCACGCACACATACTGTACACTGGCAGACAAGTGAAGTGATCACGCACAATACTGCACATTGCAGGCAAGAGTAAGGAACACGCCACACATACCGTACACTGGCAGGCAAGAGGAGGATCACGCACACATACTGTACATTGGCAGGCAAGAGTAAGTGATCACACACACATACTGTACATTGGCAGGCAAGAGTAAGTGATCACGCACAATATACCGTACATTGGCAGGCAAGAGTAAGTGATCACGCAAGCATACTGTACACTGGCAGACAAGAGTAAGTGATCACGCACCAATACTGTACAGTGGCAGGCAAAAGTAAGTGATCGTACATACACTGCCAGGCAAGAGTAAGTGATCACGCACATACCGTACACTGGCAGGCAAGAGTAAGTGATCATGCACACATACTGTCCATTGGCAGGCAAGAGTAAGTGATCACGCACACATACTGTCCACTAGCAGGCAAGAGTAAGTGATTCCGCACACATACTGTACACTGGCACGCAAGAGTAAATGATCACGCACACATACTGTACATTGGCAGGCAAGAGTAAGGGTTCACGCACAAATACTGTACATTGGCAGGCAAGAGTAAGTGATCACGCACACATACTGAACATTGGTAGGCAAGAGTAAGTGTTCACGCACACATACTGTCCACTGGCAGGCAATGAGTAAGTGATCAGTCACGCATACTGTACATTGGCAGGCAAGAGTAAATGATCATGCACACATACTGTACACTGGCAGGCAAGAGTATGTAATCACGCACCAATACTGTACACTGGCAGGAAAAGTAAGTGATCGCACATACATACCAGGCAAGAGTAAGCGATCACGCACACATACTGTACATTGCAGAAGAGTAAGTGATCACACACACATACTGCACATTGGCAGGCAAGAGTAAATGATCACGCACACATACTGTATATTGGCAGGCAAGAGTAGGTGAATCACACACATACTGTACATTGGCAGGCAAGAGTAAGTGATCATGCACACATACTGTCCACTAGCAGGCAAGAGGTGATCACGCAATACTGATACAGAGGCAAGAGTAAGTGATCACGCACACATACTGTCCACTGGCAGGCAAGAGTAGATCACGCACACATACTCTACATTGGCAAGAGTAAGTGATCACACACATACGTGCATTGACAGGCAAGAGTAAATGATCACGCACGCATACTGTACACTGGCAGGCAAGAGTAAGTAATCACGTAAACATACACTGGCAGGCAAGAGTAAGATCACACATACATACTGTACACTGACAGGCAAGAGTAAGTGATCACATACACATACACTGGCAGGCAAGAGTAAGTGATCACACATACATACACTGGGAGGCAAGAGTAAGTTATCACGCACAAATACTGTACATTGGCAGGCAAGAGTAAGCGATCACGCACACATACTGTACATTGGCTGACAAGAGTAAGTGATCACGCACAAATACTGTACAGTGGTAGGCAATAGTAAGTTATCACGCTCACATACTGTACATTGGTAGGCAAGAGTAAGTGACCACGCACACATACTGTAAATTGACAAGCAAGAGTAAGTGATCACGGTCACATACTGTACATTGTAGGCAAGAGTAAGTGACCACGCACACATACTGTACATTGGCAGGCAAGAGTAAGTGATCACGACACATACTGTACATTGGCAGGCAAGAGTAAGTGATCACGCAAGCATACTGTACACTGGCAGACAAGAGTAAGTGATCACGCAACAATACTGTCACAGTGGCAGGCAAATGTAAGGATCGCACATACATACACTGCCAGGCAAGTGTAAGTGATCATGCACACATACTGTACACTGGCAGGCAAGAGTAAGTGATCACGCACACATACTGTACATTGGCAGGCAAGAGTAAGTGATCACGCGCGCTACTGTACACTGGCAGACAAGAGTAAGTGATCACGCACCAATACTGTACAGTGGCAGGCAAAAGTAAGTGATCGCACATACATACACTGCCAGGCAAGAGTAAGTGATCACGCACACATACTGTACACTGGCAGGCAAGAGTAAGTGATCATGCACACATACTGTCCATTGGCAGGCAAGAGTAAGTGATCACGCACACATACTGTACACTGGCACGCAAGAGTAAATGATCACGCACACATACTGTACATTGGCAGGCAAGGTAAGGGTTCACGCACAAATACTGTCCACTGGCAGGCAATGAGGTGATCAGTCACGCATACTGTACATTGGCAGGCAAGAGTAAATGATCACGCACACATACTATCCACTGGCAGGCAAGAGTAAGTGATCACGCACACATACTGTCCACTGGCAGGCAAGAGTAAGTGATCACGCACCAATACTCTACACTGGCAGGCAAAAGTAAGTGATCGCACATACATCCACTGGCAGGCAAGAGTAAGCGATCACGCACACATACTGTACATTGCAGGCAAGAGTAAGTGATCACACAACAAACTGCATTGGCAGGCAAGAGTAAATGATCACGCACACATACTGTATATTGGCAGGCAAGAGGTGATGACACACACATACTGTACATTGGCAGGCAAGAGGTGATCATGCACACATACTGTACACTGGCAGGCAAGAGGTGATCACGCACACATACTGTATATTGGCAGGCAAGAGGTGATCATGCACACATACTCTACATTGGCAGGCAAGAGAGTAAGTGATCACACGCATACTGTACACTGACAGACAAAAGTAAGTGACGCACATACATACACTGGCAGGCAAGAGTAAGTAATCACGTAACATACACTGGCAGGCAAGAGTAAGTGATCACACATACATACACTGGCAAGAGTAAGTGATCATTCATACATACTGTACACTGACAGGAGGTGTTATTACGCACACATACTGTACATTGGCTGGCAAGAGTAAGTGATCACACACACATACACTGGCAGGCAGGTGATCACACATACATTCACTGGCAGGCAAGAGTAAGTTATCACGCACACATACTGTACACTGGGAGGCAAGAGTAAGTTATCACGCACACATACTGTACATTGGCAGGCAAGAGTAAGCGATCACGCACACATACTGTACATTGGCGGGCAAGAGGTGATCACGCACACATACTGTACATTGGCGGGCAAGAGTAAGTGATCACGCACCAATACTGTACACTAGGCAAGAGTATGTGATCACGCACATACTGTACATTGGTAGGCAAGAGTAAGTGATCACGCACGCATACTGTACACTGGCAGGCAAGAGTAAGTGATCACGCACCAATACTGTACACTGGCAGGCAAAAGTAAGATCGCACATACATACACTGGCAGGCAAGAGTAAGTTATCACGCACCCTTCTATACACTGGCAAGGAAGAGTGCGATCACGACACACAGTACACTGGCAAGCAAAAGTAAGCGATCACACACATACTGTACATTGAAGGGAATATAAGTGATCACGCACATACTGTACATTGGCTGGCAAGAGTAAGCGATCACGCACGCATACTGTACACTGGCAGGCAATAGTAGGTGATCACGCACACATACTGTACATTGGCAGGCAAGAGTAAATCATCACGCACACATACTGTCCACTGGCAGGCAAGAGTATGTGATCACGCACACATACTGTACATTGTGGCAAGAGTAAGTGATCACGCACGCATACTGTACACTGGCAGGCAAGAGTAAGTGATCACGCACCAATACTGTACACTGGCAGGCAAAAGTAAGTGATCGCACATACATACACTGGCAGGCAAGAGTAAGTTATCACGCACGCATACTGTACACTGGCAGGCATAGTAGTGATCACGCACACATTCTGTACACTGGCAAGCAAGAGAAAGCGATCACGCACACATACTGTACACTGGCAAGCAAGAATAAGTGATCACGCACACATACTCTACAATGGCAGGCAAGAGTAAGTGATCACACATACATACACTGGCAGGCAAGAGTAAGTGATCACGCACACATACTGTCCACTGGCAGGCAAGAGTAGTGATCACGCACCAATACTGTACAGTGGCAGGAGTAAGTGATCGCAATACATACACTGCCAGGCAAGAGTAAGTGATCACTCACACATACTATACACTGGCAGGCAAGAGTAAGTGATCATGCACATATACTGTCCATTGGCAGGCAAGAGGTGTGATCACGCACACATACTGTACACTGGCACGCAAGAGTAAATGATCACGCACACATACTGTACATTGGCAGGCAAGAGTAAGTGATCACGCACAAATACTGTACATTGGCAGGCAAGAGAAATGATCACGCACACATACTGTCCACTGGCAGGCAATGAGTAAGTGATCAGTCACATACTGTACATTGGCAGGCAAGAGTAAGTGATCACGCACAAATACTGTACATTGGCACGCAAGAGTAAATGATCGCACAAATACTGTACATTGGCAGGCAAGAGAGTGATCACGCACACATACTGTACATTGGCAGGCAAGAGGGGTTCACGCACAAATACTGTCCACTGGCAGGCAATGAGTAAGTGATCAGTCACGCATACTGTACATTGGCAGGCAAGAGTAAATGATCACGCACATACCGTCCACTGGCAGGCAAGAGTAAGTGATCACGCACACATACTCGTCCACTAGCAGGCAAGAGTAAGTGATCACACACCAATACTGTACAGTGGCAGGCAAAAGTAAGTGATCGCACATACATACACTGCCAGGCAAGAGTAAGTGATCACGCACACATACTGTCCACTGGCAGGCAATGAGTAGTAAGTGATCAGTCACGCATACTGTACATTGGCAGGCAAGAGTAAGTGATCACGCACAAATACTGTACATTGGCACGCAAGAGTAAATGATCACGCACAAATACTGTACATTGGCAGGCAAGATAAGTGATCACGCACACATACTGTACAATGGCAGGCAAGAGTAAGTGATCACGCACACATACTGTACATTGGCAGGCAAGAGTAAGTGATCACGCACCAATACTGTCCACTGGCAGGCAAAAGTAAGTGATCGCACATACATACACTGGCAGGCAAGAGTAAGCGATCACGCACCAATACTGTACACTGGCAGGCAAAAGTAAGTGATCGCACATACATACACTGGCAGGCAAGAGTAAGTGATCACGCACCAATACTGTACACTGGCAGGCAAAAGTAAGTGATCGCATACATACACTGGCAGGCAAGAGTAAGTGATCACGCACACATACTGTCCACTGGCAGGCAAGAGTAAGTGATCACGCACATACCGTCCACTGGCAGGCAGAGTAAGTGATCACGCACCATACTGTACACTGGCAGGCAAAGTAAGTGATCGCACATACATACACTGGCAGGCAAGAGTAAGTGATCACGCACACATACTGTACATTGCAGGCAAGAGTAAGTGATCACACACACAAACTGCACATTGGCAGGCAAGAGTAAATGATCACGCACACATACTCTATATTGGCAGGCAAGAGTAAGTGATGACACACACATACTGTACATTGGCACGCAAGAGTAAGTGTGTCATGCACACATACTGTCCACTAGCAGGCAAGAGGTGATCACGCACACATACTGTATACAGGCAAGAGTAAGTGATCACGCACACATACTGTCCACTGGCAGGCAAGAGTAAGTGATCACGCATACATACTCTACATTGGCAGGCAAGAGTAAGTGATCACGCACGCATACTGTACACTGACAGGCAAAAGTAAGTGATCGCACATACATACACTGGCAGGCAAGAGGTAATCACGTAACATACACTGGCAGGCAAGAGTAAGTGATCACACATACATACACTGGCAGGCAAGAGCAAGTGATCACACATACATACACTGGCAAGCAAGAGTAAGCGATCACGCACACATACTGTACATTGGCAGGGAAGAGGTGATCACCTACACATACTGTACATTGGCTGGCAAGAGGTGATCACACACACATACACTGGCAGGCAAGAGTAAGTGATCACACATACATACACTGGCAGGCAAGATTAAGTTATCACACATACATTCACTGGCAGGCAAGAGTGTTATCACGCACACATACTGTACATTGGCAGGCAAGAGTAAGCGATCATGCACACATACTGTACATTGGCAGGCAAGAGAAGTGATCACGCACCAATACTGTACACTGGCAGGCAAGAGATGTGATCACATTCTTACACTTGCTGGCAAGAGGTTATCACGCACACATACTATACACTGGCAAGGAAGAGTAAGCGATCACGCACACATACAATACACTGGCAAGGAAGAGTAAGCGATCACGCACACATACTGTACATTGAAGGGAATAGAAAGTGATCACGCACACATACCTGTACATTGGCTGGCAAGAGTAGCGATCACGCACGCATATTGTACACTGGCAGGCAATAGTAGGTGATCACGCACAATACTGTACATTGGCAGGCAAGAGTAAATCATCACGCACACTTACTGTCCGATACACGCCGCATACCAACGCCAATCACACCAATACTGTACATTGGCAGGCAAAAGTAAGTGATCGCACATACATACACTGGCAGGCAAGAGTGTTATCACGCACACATACTGTACACTCGCAGGCAAGATTAAGTTATCACGCACACATTCTGTACACTGGCAAGCGAGAAAGCGATCACGCACACATTCGTACACTGGCAAGCAAGAGAAAGCGATCACGCAGACATTCTGTACACTGGCAGGCAAGAGTAAGTGATCACACATACTGTACATGGTAGGCAAGAGAGTGATCACGCACACATACTGTACACTTGCAGGTAAGAATAAGTGATCACGCACACATACTGTACATTGGCAGGCAAGAGTAAGCGATCACGCACACATACTGTACACTGGCAGGCAAGAGGTGATCATGCACACATACTGTACACTGGCAGGCAAGAGTAAGTGATCACGCACAAATACTGTACATTGCACCAGCAGTAAATGATCACGCACAAATACTGTACATTGGCAGGCAAGAGTAAGATCGCGCACACATACCGTCCACTGGCAGGCAATGAGTAAGTGATCAGTCACGCATACTGTAATTGGCAGGCAAGAGTAAATGATCACGCACACATACTGTCCACTGGCAGGCAAGAGGTGATCACGCACACATATCGTCCACTAGCAGGCAAGAGAAGTGATCACGCACCAATACTGTACAGTGGCAGGCAAAAGGTGATCGCATACATACACTGCCAGGCAAGAGTAAGTGATCACGCACACATACTGTCCACTGGCAGGCAATGAGTAAGGATCAGTCACGCATACTGTACATTGGCAGGCAAGAGTAAGTGATCACGCACAAATACTGTACATTGGCACGCAAGAGAATGATCACGCACAAATACTGTACATTGGCAGGCAAGAGTAAGTGATCACGCACACATACTGTACATTGGCAGGCAAGAGTAAGGGTTCACGCACAAATACTGTCCACTGGCAGGCAAGAGTAAGTGATCAGTCACGCATACTGTACATTGGCAGGCAAGAGTAAATGATCACGCACACATACTGTACATTGGCAGGCAAGAGTAAGTGATCACACACGCATACTGTACACTGGCAGGCAAGAGTAAGTGATCACGCACCAATACTGTACACTGGCAGGCAAAAGTAAGTGATCGCACATACATACACTGGCAGGCAAGAGTAAGTTATCACGCACACATACTGTACACTGGCAGGCAAAAGTATGTGATCGCACATACATACACTGGCAGGCAAGAGTAAGTGATCATGCACCAACACTGTACACTGGCAGGAAAAAGTAAGTGATCGCACATACATACACTGGCAGGCAAGAGTAAGTGATCACGCACACATACTGTCCACTGGCAGGCAAAAGTAAGTGATCACGCACACATACTGTCCACTGGCAGGCAAGAGTAAGTGATCACGCACCAATACTGTACACTGGCAGGCAAAAGTAAGTGATCGCACATACATACACTGGCAGGCAAGAGTAAGCGATCACGCACACATACTGTACATTGCAGGCAAGAGTAAGTGATCACACACACAAACTGCACATTGGCAGGCAAGAGTAAATGATCACGCACACATACTCTATATTGGCAGGCAAGAGTAAGTGATGACACACACATACTGTACATTGGCACGCAAGAGTAAGTGTGTCATGCACACATACTGTCCACTAGCAGGCAAGAGTAAGTGATCACGCACACATACTGTATATTGGCAGGCAAGAGTAAGTGATCACGCACACATACTGTCCACTGGCAGGCAAGAGTAAGTGATCACGCATACATACTCTACATTGGCAGGCAAGAGTAAGTGATCACGCACGCATACTGTACACTGACAGGCAAAAGTAAGTGATCGCACATACATACACTGGCAGGTAAGAGTAAGTAATCACGTAAACATACACTGGCAGGCAAGAGTAAGTGATCACACATACATACACTGGCAGGCAAGAGTAAGTGATCACACATACATACACTGGCAGGCAAGATTAAGTTATCACACATACATTCACTGGCAGGCAAGAGTAAGTTATCACGCACACATACTGTACACTGGGAGGCAAGAGTAAGTTATCACGCACACATACTGTACATTGGCAGGCAAGAGTAAGCGATCATGCACACATACTGTACATTGGCAGGCAAGAGTAAGTGATCACGCACCAATACTGTACACTGGCAGGCAAGAGTATGTGATCACACATTCTTACACTTGCTGGCAAGAGTAAGTTATCACGCACACATACTATACACTGGCAAGGAAGAGTAAGCGATCACGCACACATACAATACACTGGCAAGGAAGAGTAAGCGATCACGCACACATACTGTACATTGGAAGGGAATAGTAAGTGATCACGCACACATACTGTACATTGGCTGGCAAGAGTAAGCGATCACGCACGCATATTGTACACTGGCAGGCAATAGTAGGTGATCACGCACACATACTGTACATTGGCAGGCAAGAGTAAATCATCACGCACACTTACTGTCCACTGGCAGGCAAGAGTATGTGATCACGCACACATACTGTACATTGGTAGGCAAGAGTAAGTGATCACGCACGCATACTGTACACTGGCAGGCAAGAGTAAGCGATCACGCACCAATACTGTACATTGGCAGGCAAAAGTAAGTGATCGCACATACATACACTGGCAGGCAAGAGTAAGTTATCACGCACACATACTGTACACTCGCAGGCAAGATTAAGTTATCACGCACACATTCTGTACACTGGCAAGCAAGAGAAAGCGATCACGCACACATTCTGTACACTGGCAAGCAAGAGAAAGCGATCACGCAGACATTCTGTACACTGGCAGGCAAGAGTAAGTGATCACACATACTGTACATTGGTAGGCAAGAGTAAGTGATCACGCACACATACTGTACACTTGCAGGTAAGAATAAGTGATCACGCACACATACTGTACATTGGCAGGCAAGAGTAAGCGATCACGCACACATACTCTACACTGGCAGGCAAGAGTAAGTGATCATGCACACATACTGTACACTGGCAGGCAAGAGTAAGTGATCACGCACAAATACTGTACATTGGCAGGCAAGAGTATGCGATCACACACACATACTGTACATTGGCAGGCAAGAGTAAGTGATCATGCACACATACTGTACACTGGCAGGCAAGAGTAAGTGATCACCCACACATACTGTACATTATAGGCAAGAGTATGCGATCACACACACACATACTATCCACTGGCAGGCAAGAGTAAGTCATCACGCACACATACTGTACATTGGCAGGCAAGAGTAAGTGATCACGCACACATACTGTCCACTGGCAGGCAAGAGTAAGCGATTACGCACACATACTGTACATTGGCAGACAAGAGTAAGTGATCACGCACACATACTGTACATTGGCAGGCAAGAGTAAGTGATCACGCACACATACTGTCCACTGGCAAGCAAGAGTAAGTGATCATGCACCTATACTGTACACTGGCAGGCAAAAGTAAGTGATCGCACATACATACACTGGCAGGCAAGAGTAAGCGATTACGCACACATACTGTACATTGGCAGGCAAGAGTAAGTGATCACGCACACATACTGTACATTGGCAGGCAAGAGTAAGTGATCACGCATACATACTGCCATTCTTTACGTATCCTGCGCCTAAATCTAAATTTGTCTAATTTATAACCATTGCTACGAGTTCGCTTCTGGTTCGACAGTTTGAGTACCTTCGTTATATCACCTTTTTTTGGCCCTGACTTCCATTTATACACCTCGATCATATCACCCCTCACTCTACGTCTCTTGAGGGAGTTGCAAATTAAGATGCTTCAGCCTGTCTCTGTACTCAAGGTTTCTAATGTCCAGGATTAGTCTTGTCATTGTCGTCTGAATTCTTGCTGGGATTTTATATCCATTCTGTAGTAGACTAGAAATGAATTGCATAATGCAAATGAGGTCTCACAAGCACAAGATATAGCTTTAGGATAACCTCACTAGTCTTGTAACTAAGTAACTAACACTCCTTTGTATGAACCCAATAACTCCTTTGTCTGTGATGGTGGTTGGTGCGGGTATAGTGGAGGTAATGACAGGGATGGAGCATTTAAGGGAAGAGGAGGGAGTGACTGGGGAGGAGCATTAGAGGGGGAAGGAATGAGTGACAAGGGGTGGAGTATTAGAGGGAGTAGGAGGAGGGAATGACGGGGGGAGTATTAGAGGGAGGAGGATGGAGTGACAGGGGAGGAGCATTTGAGGGAAGAGGAGGGAGTGACAGGGGAGGAGCATTTGAGGGAAGAGGAGGGAGTGACAGGGGAGGAGCATTTGAGGGAAGAGGAAGTATTGACAGGGAAGGAGCATTTGAGGCAAGAGGAGGGAGTGACAAGGGAGGAGCATTTGAGGGAGCAGGAGGAGGTAACTGGGTAGGAGCATTAGAGAGGAGGAAGAAGAATATCACCGCCTTACCAACACTCTCTATGAAAATCAGCAAGTGACCCTTAATATGTAGTGAAAATATGCAGTAAAGCGACAGACAAACACACAAACAGTCACACAGACAGCCAGACAGAGAATGGGAGACAAAGAAAAAAAGAACGAGAAAGTGAAAAGGAATAAAGGAAGAGAGAGAAAAAAAATAGAGAGCGAATGTGTGTGTGTGTGTGTGTGTGTGTGTGTGTGTGTGTGTGTGTGTGTGTGTGTGTGTGTGTGTATGTGTGTGTGTGTGTGTATGCGTATGTATATGTATGTGTGCGTGTGTGTGTGTGTGTATGTGCGTGCGTGTGTGTGTGTGTGTGTGTGTGTGTGTGTGTGTGTGTGTGTGTGTGTGTGTTTTGTGTATGTATGTGCGTGTGTGTGTGTGTATGTGTGTGTGTGTGTGTGTGTATGTGTGTGTGTGTGTGTGTGTGTGTGTCTGTGTGTAAAATGATAAATTATCACAAGTAAAAAGAGACAAGATATTTAGGTAATACACACTAAATGGATCCAGCCCAGGCGAGGTAATATGTTCTGATAAAACTAATTGTGTGTCCCACATAAGACTATCTTTTTTCTTGCAACAACCACCACTAACACCACTACTCTGCCACCATCATTACCACCACAACCCACCACCATCAATAACACCACTACTTCATCATCACCACTATTGTAACACCACTACTTCGCTACCACCACTACTTCACCACAACCACGAACATCACTACTCCGCCACCTCTACTCACACCATTACTCCGCCATCACCACTATTCCATCACAACTACTAACACCACCAATAAAACTATAACACCTACAACAACAACACAACCGCCATCATCCCTCTACCACAATCACCACCACCACCACCAGCACCACCACCAACACCACCACCACCACCACCACCAACACCACCACCACCACCAACACCACCACCACCACCACCACCAACTACAGTACTACTACTTTTTTCTTCTTCTTAATTTGTGGCCTCCAGCCTCCCCCAATAACCGCACCTTCTCGCCATTTTAATACCTTAAAATTAACTATCCTAATACATAAGTAGCTATCCTAGCTGGGTTGAGTTAGTTGAGCCGCAGATCTATGAGGCATTCAGTGACTGTTGCCTCGTAGTCAATATCTGCAGTGCTGTCGCCTTTAGGGCCGACGCTCTCGTTCCCCTGAGGCATAGCAAAACAGGCCTAAGGAGAGAGAAGGACAGTCGACATCTCCACCAGACCTCACTGGAGGAAAGGTCACGGCAGGCTTAATTGTCAGTAATGGCTAGTGCTACTTGTGAACAGGGCTGTTCCTTGAGGGCCGAGTTAGAGAGGATGAAGGAAGAAATCTTGAAGTTAAAGGAAGTGAGAGAGAGGATGAAGGAAGAAACGAGACAAGGAAAGCCCGTGTCTGACAAAAACTCAGGCGAATGGAAGGTTGTGAGGAGAGGGACGACCAAACTGGTGGTGAAAAAACACACCAAGGATACGTCAACAACAGCTAAGTGTACCAATTCTTTCAGTTCTTTGATTGATGAATTGGATGCTAGCATAGTCAGGGACAAGGCTGACAAGGAAGGTACGAAAACCTTAATTGTTGGCGATTCCCAGGTACGGTACCTAAACAGAGCTTTTTGTGGTAAAAATACACATAGGATGAGGGTGTGTTTGCCAGGAGCTGGGGTGGGGGATATAATTGATAGGATGGACAAAATCTTGTCTGGTAATGGGAACAAACCCTTTATATCAGTGCAGGAGGCAATGATATTGGCCGGTGTAGGAGTGAGGAGTTTCTTGATAAGTTCAAGACAGCTATAGGTCGTATTAGGTCGAAGGGATTGATCCCTATCATATGTGGTGTCCTGCCGAGAATGAGAGTTGGCAATGAATGGTTTTCAAGGGCAGTTGGTGTCAACGACCGTCTTGACAGACATTACAAGTCAATATCAGTCCCATTCATTGACAACTGGGACAACTTCTACAGCAGAAGGGACCTTTATGCTAGAGATGGGGTGGCAACCCTGGCTGGAAATCGCTGGATAACTTCAAACATTGGCCCAGTATGGGCCAATAGGCCCGCTACTGTTTCCTCCATTCTTATGTGCTTATGTTCTTATGCGCCGTCCCTCTGGGGCCCACTGCTACTCCGAGATCCCCTGCTCGTCTAGCCTGGGCTCAAGAGGCACCCAGTTACCGTGTGTTGCCACGAGGAGGCACAGCAGGAGTCTTGATGGTGAAGAGGCTGTGTACTGGCAGGAGAAGACTTATGCAAGTTGCTTCCCTGTTCGCCACGGGGGCTAGTCAGCGGAGGCAGCTGAAAACGAAAGGAAGCAAGCAGTGCTTGCACCTTAACACTAACATAATGCTGCCACACTTGACACATTTCACCACCCTGTATGTACCCACATATACACACACCACCAACACCACACACACACACACACACACACACACACTGACAAATATTAACAGATGTCTACCAGTGTCAGTGGCCCTCAAAGTGCCGTCAGTGACAAACACTTCCGTCCGCCCACAACAGATATCAACAGATGGCCACCAATCACTTACTCCCGACGCACTCTGTACCATCTAAAGCGTGGGAACGGTTATCCTGATGGCAGTGTTATCGCGCGACTCACGTCACTGAACATATTCCACGCGCGTAGCCGTAGACAAGGCCATCATACACATAAGCCCATTAGAACCGTAACCTCCACTAGGAAATCAGAGAAACCCACCCCTGACAGACCGTACCACTACACTGAAGTTCCACGGATATGGTATGATCTCCCGTCTCTACTGCTATCCAACGTCACTTCCCTAGCTAACAAGTTTGACGAGCTGGCAACTACAGTCAGGTCAGCCGCCGCGAGCGTCGTTGCCATATGTGAGGCTTGGCAAATTATGCCTGAGACGTGTCATATTGAGGGATATCAACTCTTTCATCACCTTCGTTCACATAGACGCGTAGGGGGCGTTGCCCTCTTCTGTCAAGATGACCTACGCCCGTCACGCCTGGATGTTCAAGTCCCAGCAGAAGTGGAAGCATTATGGGTACGTGTTGTGCCACCAGCCCACCCGCGCCACACTGCTGCCATCATAATCTGTGTGGCATACCATCCGCCTCGCTCACCCACCAGAGACACTCTTATCAATCATCTCATTACCACCTCAGACCACCTCAGAGTTAGGTACCCATGTGCCAAGTTAGTATTATGTGGGGATTTTAATGAAATTGACACCACTGATATCCAGGACCAGCTATCACTATCACAAGTTGTGACCTTCCCCACACACGGTCAAAATACCCTTGACCTTATCTTAACTGACTTAGCGGACCAGTACTAACCACCTCAACCAATGCCTCCTATCGGGTGTAGCACACACTTATCAGTGCTCTGGTCCCCAGCTGCCACTCCCACTCAAGTACAGAGACCCTACATCAAGACCTACAGGCCGATTACTGACTCTGCAGTGCGCCTCTTCGGGCAGTGGATAGTTCACCATCCCTGGACTGAAGTACTTAGCGTGGATGACGTGGAAACCAAATGGATAAATTATACCAACACCACCACGGAAGCTCACCACCACTTCTTCCCCGAGAAGTCCGTCAGATCTCACCCAGCTGACTTGCCCTGGATCACACCTCGGATCAAAAGACTTATGCAACAGAGAGACAGAGCCTTTCATCTCAATGACCACATCCGCTACAGGTCCCTTCGCAACCGAGTCATCCGCGAAATACGCACTGCAAAGAAGTCCCACTACCCAACCAAATTACAACACCTGAAGCAGACCAACATCAGTCAATGGTATGGTAAGCTTAAAGAACTCTGTGGACTAAACAATAAGACACACCCCCTCCCCTTCCTTAGCCAGACGCTCCCCCGGCGTGACACAACCACTCTCCCTGCTTACCTACCAGCCCCCCTTCCCACTGACTTAGTAGAAGAATTTGAAGTAGCAAAACGCCTAGACAAACTAAAATTAAAACGCTCTACCACCCCCATTGACTTACCAATGAAACTCTTCAAGGAGTTCTCCCCGGAGCTTGCTAAACCTCTATGCTCCATCATCAATGCTTCTCTCAGTCAAGCCAGATGCCCAGCTGACTGGAAGACCTCTTATGTATCACCAGTGCCCAAGTCAACCAGCCCACAATCCTTAAATCAGCTACGACCTATTGCAATCACCCTAATACCCAGCCTAATCTGTGAAAGTTTTGTGTTCGACTGGGCTTATGCTGATATTGCAGGAGTCGTAGACCCTCAGCAATTTGGCAACATGAAAACTTCTTCCACCACTCACTTGTCAGCTTTCTCGATTACATATACCGCCATCTCGAGAAACGAAAAACGTCTGTAGCTGTCGCCTTCATTGATTTCACTAAAGCATTCGACCTAGTCGACCACAATATAATCATCAACAAAGCTATTGACCTCGGGTTTCGGAGAAGTCTTATACCATGGCTTACAGACTTCCTCAGTGACCGACGCCAAGCTGTACGCTTCCGAGGGGCTGTCTCCACCTTTCAGTCACTCACCTGTGGCGTCCCCCAAGGCACCAAGATGGGACCACTCTGCTTCCTTATGTTCATCAATGATGCCCAAAGAGAAACCCCTACTCGCTTGAAATATGTCGACGACTCCACCATTGGGATCAGCGTCAACAATTCTGCTCCCAACTATACCGCCCTTCAGGATTTATTGAACAGTCTCCAAAACTGGGGCCACCAACAACCATGTCACCATCAACCATACCAAGACCAT
The DNA here is from genome assembly GCF_018991925.1 of Homarus americanus. NCBI lineage: Eukaryota > Metazoa > Arthropoda > Malacostraca > Decapoda > Nephropidae > Homarus > Homarus americanus. The sequence goes on from NW_024737042.1 coordinate 17,398,728, forward strand.
GGTTATGCACATCAACCTCTCCTCCGACATTGTCCACCTCCTTCCATTACTCTAGGTCCGAACACACTCCAGGTTGTAGATTCCACGAAGATACTCGGCGTCACCATAGACAACAAACTAAATTGGAAACCACACGTCAGTGAAGTTATCAAATCCTCCAGTTTCCGTCTCCACCTCCTCCGCTGACTCAAGTCCCTCGGAGTTCCTGCACACGAGCTCCTCAGTGTTTACACAACATTCATACTTCCCAAGCTCACCTATGCCTCCCCCACCTGGTCTTCCTCCCTAAATGCCACACAACGTAAACACCTAGAAAAAGTGCAAAAGAGGGCATGCAAGATTATTCTCTCCTCCTTCCTACTCCACATATCAAGAAGCGCTCAACACACTGACCCTTTCGACTCTCACTGACCATCACCACGACCTCATCTGCAAATTTGGTAAGAAGCTTCTACACCATCCTCGACACCCCTACTACCACCTGAGCATCCCTAGCCCGAGAATTGCTGTTCGACACCACAACCGCATCCAGCCCATACGTGCACGAACTGATCGCTATAAGAACAGCCCAGTCCCAACCATTGTAAAAATTATCAATAACTGTAATAAACCAGTATTCACTCCCAGTAAACACTACTCCTTGCACTGTCACTATGTTCAGGAAATGAACAGTTTGAGCTTTTCCCCATCAGTTATTATATATCTTATTTGTATCACTTATGTTACTTGTATATTATTTGTAATTCGAAACCCATTCCCCAAATATGTAAATGTATATTTTCAGCCTTCTGGCTGCCAAGCTCTTTCAATAAACCGTTAATTATTATTATTATTATTATTACACACACACACACACACAAACACACACGGCCAAGGACCAGCAGGATGTGACCACCACCTCCAACACCAACACCACCACCAACACTACCACCACCAACACCACCACCACCAACACCACCACCAGCACCAGCACCAACACCATCACCTCCACCACCAAAACCATCACCAACACCCCACCAACACCAGTTTTTCGTCGTGGCCAGTAAGCTGTGGCCGACGAGTTTAGTATAACAATAAGAAAAAAGGACAAAGAATTGTTGTTACGAAACTTATCAAACTTTTCCGAGTCTCAACGGCGACTTGAAACAAGATCTGGTTGTGTGGGTTTTTGGTCAACTAAAAGAGAAAACGCCTACATTAGCGAGAGTGTATGACAATGATAATAAAGACGTCAATAATAGACATACAGACGTGCAGTACATAGCCTTAGAAATATTGGGTAATATAGCCGAAAAGGAGACCTAGCAGATTAAAACCTCTGATGTGAGCTAAGTTTATACATTAAGACTTACGAGACTGTGGAGCCCTCGGGAGATGAGATCACTTTGACACAATATTCTCTGGTCACATCCTGCTGATTCTTGTCAGTGTGTGTGTGTGTGTGTGTGTGTGTGGTCCACTTCCTCACCTCTACACTACCCTCATTACCGCTATCACTACCACATGCCTCCACATACATCCCACACATACCTTTCTACCAAACCCTTCCCGCACACACATTCCCTAACACTTCCACCCCCTCCCCCCACACACACACACATGCGCCCACGCTCTTTCCCTTCCCCCCATATCTCCCTTCCCTTTTACAATCTTACATCTCCTCCCCCTGACAAACGACGTAGCATCCCTATACATTCCTCCCGCCCCTCCCTCCCGCAGACGTCTTCGTAACACACCCCACAGCCCACCTCTCCTTCACACCAGATCCTCAAACCTCCAGAGACGCTGAACCAGTTTTTACACAAATGTAGGAAATATTGTCACATTCTGCCACGTATTGAGTTCTACTGCCACAAGAACTTGACGTGTGACTCCCACACGTTCAGCTCCAGTGGTTGTGTGTTAGAAAGAGAAAGACAGACAAATACAGAAAGAGAGGGAAAGAAGAAGGCAGGAAAAGAAAAAAGAAAGAGAAGATCAAAGGTAGAGAGAGAGGCAGATGGAGAAAACCAGACACAGAACATAATAAAAGAGGTAAACAAGCAGTAACATACATACATACATAATGGATGCCTTTCGTTATCGAGGATGGCCGGCCCAAGGGCCACACAGATGTGAATTTGTTGAAGTGTAGAAGCTGTCGCCAACAGAACAACCACACCCTAAGATAACGAGCTGCATGACCCAATGCCAAGGAATATTCCGAGAAAACCGGACAACTCACTAACTGCATTGGCTAACCATTACCCCGGTACACGTTCCGCAAATCGATTAATATCAAGGTCCCCAATTACTACTGGATAGACAGAGGCAAATGGCGTAAAGAAACTTGCCCATAATTTCACCCTGCCCGGGGATCGAACCCGGGTCAACTCGCTTTCCAAGAGAGCATGCTAATCATTATACCACAGGTCACATACATACATACATACATACATACATACATACATACATACATACATACATAAAACTACTACTTTGCTGTCACTCGGAATCGAGTACGATGATCATCCAGCAATGATACAATGATATGAATTATTAAGGACCTCGGTTGGTAAGTTCCGAGGTGACTAAAGGGGCCGATACGGGGCCAGCAGGGTCGATCACATATGTTGCACATGTGGGGGGCAAAATCTAGTGCAGGAGGGGCGGCGGCAGCGTCTTTCCGGCGTTGGCGCTTGTCTGCCTCGTTATGCAGACGGGCTAACTCGAAAGTATTGACACCTTCTTGTGTGGTGATCCTCCAAGCGTTACGTTTAGTATTCGTTAGGTGACTGCAAAGTAGCTGTTTTGGCAGTTACTGTCGTCCATGCGGGTAACATGGCCAGTCCAGCGTAGTTGCTCATGGATAATTGAAGCCTCGATGCATCTAAAGTTACTGACAGCAAGAATATTGGCATTTGTTTTCTTGTCTCCCCAGCGAACTCAAAGGATGGAACGTAGACTACGTTGGTGAAAGTTTTCAAGTGCATTCATGTGCTACCTGTATGTGACCCATGTCTCGCTGTCATATAGCAAGGTGGGGAGGACCACTGCTCGATATACGTGTAACTTTGTAGATAATTTCAGTTCCCTACAGCTGAAGACACGGTTTCGGAGTCTGCCAAGGGCTTGGGATGCACAACTGATCCTATGCTGAATCTCTTCATCGACGTCCGCGGTAGTGGACAGGTGGGAGCCGAGATACCGAAAGTGGATAACATTAGAGAGGGTAGTACCGTTAAGCTGGATGGACGGTGGAGGTGTGTCGGAACCAGTGGCAGGCTGAAAGAGAATCTGAGTCTTACGTATATTTACCTAAGGCCTAAATGTGCATACACATCTACATAAGTGGTCAGGATCTCCTGTATGTCGAGTTCAGTGTGGGCGACAAGGACGAGGTCGTCTGCATACTGAAGCTCAGTATTAGAAACTGCCGGCACCTTTGTTTCTGCCTGGAATCGCCTTATGCTACTCGATGTCCACCCTGCCGGTTAAAATGGCGCTGGGACGAGTAAGGAAGGCAGCCAAGAAAATGAAAATGAGAGTTGGTGGCAGTACACACCCTTGTTTAACCCTCGTTTGGATGGGGAAGAACTCAGATTGGGTGCCATTGTGTAAAACACTGCCGTTCATGCCATCGAGGAGTTACCTCACAATGGCGATGAATTTTGGTGGGCAGTCAAAACGGCTGAGGACTTCCCTGTTGACCAAACCGAAGGCCTTGGTTAGTTCGATGAAACCCATTTACAGGTCACGACGCTGTTCTCTGCACTTTTCCTGTATCTGACGGGCAGCAAAGATCATGTCAGTGGTGCCACGTGATGGTCTAAAGCCACATTGAGATTCTGGGAGGAAGTCTTCCACCTCAGGAAAATCTGTTTACGAGGACTCGGGCGATAATCTTACCAGCTACGGACGATGGAGGCGTCATTAAGAGCTTGGGAATTTCCTCCTTTTCCCCATGTATTCTCTTGTTGAGAATGGAAATGGCTGCTAAGCGGAGGTCCTCCTGCTTTACACACGTTGGCTGGGATTCCATTACACCCTTAGGCTTTGTTATTTTTCATCTATTTGATGGTAGTAGTTACCTCATCCAGGGATGGAGGATAGCTTAGGTGGGACAGCTCGGGATGCTGAGGGACCTGCTGGCTTGTCAGGACATCCACATCGGTGTTTCGGTTGAGCAGTGAATGGTAGTGCTCTTTCCAGCGCTGAAGGAGACCTTCATCGTCTTTAATTATGGAGTTACCGTCGGATTTGTGGAGAGGTGATGCGCCAAGAGGGATTGGCCCATAAAATGTTTTACTGGAATTGAAAAATTCTCTTATCTTGTGCTGATATGCAATTTTTTGGTGTTTCATATGTTTTACTTTTAAACCAGTCGTTCTTTCGGTGGCAAAATTCGCGCTGACCTACTGCTTTATTCTTGCAGAAAGTATCAGATTTGGTTAGAGACTGAGGGTTGTTCTGCCATTCGGTTAAAGCAGCACGGTTATAATCGACGAGTACATTGAGTGCCCGGTCATTTTCATCAAACTAGTCCTGGTGTGAGCTTTCAATCTGGCTGGGGTTCTCTCTGCAGGTTTTTTGTCATGACAGTGTAGAGAATATCTCATTCGACACTGGGATTTGGATTGTTTGTTATCGGGTTGGTTATCAGCCCATGTTCGAGCTGCTCTCTGAAAGTATGTGCTACCGCTGGATCCTCCAGACGCTTAGTGTAAAAACCTCTTCTGGAGGCTTCCTGTATTCGCTGTTTTAGGGCGACGTGAAGTGAGAACTTGGCTCTGACGAGCCGATGATCAGTGATCAGTGTCGCAGAGGCTTAAGCCACGCATGTCTCGGTTGATGAGGACATCTCGGTGATATCTTTCTCTGACACCGATGTAGTCATGAGATGCCATGTTTGTATCATGGGTGTTACCACCAACCTTTTAACTTATCGGCTAGCCTAAACAAGGTATTGGTGATGGTGAAGTTGCGTGTAGCACATTGCTGAGGAGGAGTAGGCCGTTGGGATTACACTTGCCTATTCCTTTTCTCCCTATGGTTCTCTGCCAAATGTCAGCATCTCTGCCAACTCCGGCATTGAAGTCACTAAGGAGCACAAGCTTATATTCTCTGGGGATAGAGGTTAGCACTCAGTCGAGGTCGCTGTAAAAGGCATCCATGATGTCATCTTCTGCATAGTGTTGGGGCGTTTGCACTAATGAAAATGGCATGACGTGAGTGATTCAGTGGAACTCGGGGCATCATGAGGCGCTCGTTGATCCCAATAGGCATTTCAGTTAGCCTGTGTAGGATGCGTTGCCGGACAGCAAAGCCAACTCCATAAATACGGTTTCTCTCTTCACCAGGCTTACCCTTCCAGAAGAAGGTATAGCCAGACCCCATTATGTGAATTGAACTTCGTCTGGGAGCCAGGTCTCACTAATGGCTGCTATGTCGATGTTATACCTAACCAGCTTTTTTGCCACAAAGGGGGTTCTTTTTTTCCAGGACGCTCGTTTGTGTCAGTATCCAGAAGGGTCCTGACATTCCATGCAGCGACCATAAGTAGATGACCTTACTGGGTGCAGTTGCCCAGTCAGGTTGGATTTTTTAGGCAGGCTATGTTTAGGGCACCTTTTCTAGCTCCCTACTCATGATGAGTGAGCAGAGTGGCTCCTCGAAAGGGCTGCTCAGTCGCCCAGGACAGGACCGAATTGCACTGCTGCTTAGATTCTAGAGCATAAACGATCATCTTAACTGTGCCGCCCATGTGCAGAGTTGTGACTAGAGACAGCAGGCTGTCATCTCTGCCTGTCCCCGTTGCCACTAGCCCATCGCCATAGGACTTTTGGAGGTATAGGGGTTTTGATGATGAGAAGAGTTATGATGAGCTAGATGATGGCTGCGCATGAGTTGATTTATGTGGTGAGGCAGGAGCGCAGGCTGCAACCACACATCTTGCCCCTCCCTTTTCCTGATCCAGTGGTGCAAGTGTTGTAACGACTTTGGAGAGGGAGAGTTGCAATGGACTGCCGATAGCCCAGTTTGTTGGGATTCGCGTTAGTAGCCTGTCCATCAGGCATTGCCTTCGTCCGCCGGTGTAGTCGTTGGGTACCCAAGGTGGTCACCTCTCCCGCCTATACTGCCGTTGGGGTTTTGTTGGAGCTCTGTAAGCATGTCTACCTGATGTGGGGCTCTGCCGTAGATTTTAAGATTGGGGTTTACTCCTGTAACCTTATACCTACTTAGGTTAATCCGCAAGGCAGCGGGGCAATGGTTGGTAGGAACCAGGACGTGTGCACATGCCAGTGAACCTATGCAATTTCCTTCTGGGGCCCACTGCTACTCCGAGATCCCCTGCTGGTCTAGCCTGGGCCCATGAGGCACCCAGTTATCGTGTGTTGCCATGAGAAGGCACAGCAGGAGTCTTGATGGTGAAGAGGCTGTGTACTGGCAGGGGAAGACTTATGAGAGTTGCATCCCTTTTCGCCATAAGGGCTAGCCAGCGATGGTAGCTGAAAGCGATTTCACCACCCTGTGTGCGAACACACCGGGTGCATACATACATACATACATACATACATACATACGTATTCAGAAAAAACGAAGAAGAAGAAGAAGAAGAAGAAGAAGAAGAAGAAGAAGAAGAAGAAGAAGAAGAAGACTTCTTTTGCGTGCTGGACCTTCCACGAGTTGGGGAAGAAAATATATTTGAACGAGGCAGATGTTTTCACTATTTCTCTTTCCTAACTTTGACACAAGAGAGAAAACTGGGGGAAAGAAAGTCTTTAAAAAGTAGAAAAAAATTAACACCAACAGAAGAGAGAAAATTGGAGGGAAAGTATGGAAAAAGATACACAAAATCTAAATACGAGAACGATGATAGGAATGAAAGTCTTAAGAGAAAGTACATAAACTTTAAACAAGAAATAAAGTTGGTGGGAAAGAGAGAAAGCGAGAGGGAAAGAGAGAAAGCTAGAGAAATAGAAAGTATTGGAAAATAATGAAAATATCAATAGACAATAGACAATAGACAAAGCTGGATGGAAAGAAAATAATGAAAGAAAGCATTCACAAAAAGTACATAAGTCAACAACTCGAGAAAAACAACACTACATCTTAATTTCAACTTAAACAGCTTAATTACACAGTTTAATTTGCACAGCTTAGTTAACACTACTTAAATAAAAACAAATTACACAGCTTTGAATTTCACAGCTTTAATTTATACAGTTTAAATTTACACAACTATCACTTTACACAGCTTTATATTAAACAACTTCATCTTTCTGGATCTAGCACTTTGTGTGTGTGTGGGGGGGCGTGCACAGGATGGTGTAATGCCCCTAGTGTGGCAGCATTATCTTAATATTAAGGTGCAAGCACTGCCTGCTTCCTCTCACTTTCAGCTTCCGCCGCTGTCGGTAGCTGAAAGTGGTGAACCAGGAAGCAACCTTGCGTAAGTCTTCCCGTGCCAGTACACAGCTTCTCCACCATCAAGGCTCCTGCTGTGCCTCCGCGTGGCAACACACGATAACTGGGTGCCTCGTGGGCCCAGGCTAGAGCAACAGGGGATCTCGGAGCAGCAATAAGCCACAGAGGGACGGTGCATAGACCCACTGGCATGTGGACACGTCCTGGCGCCTACGAACCACAGGCAGATTAACCTCAGTTAGAAAAAGGCTACAGGAGTAAGCCCCACACGAACAATCTGTGGTGGAGCCAGCCGCGCATCAGGCAGACATGATTAAAGTGCTTCGGTAAGACCCCAATGGCAGTATAAGCGGAAGAGGTGACTAACATGGAAACCCAACGACTACACCGGCGGATGAAGGCAACGCAAAATGGACAGGCTACTAAGGCTAAACCCAACAAACTGGGCTAGAGGCAGTCCGTTACAACTCTCCCACTCCCCTATGCTCAGCCATCATCCAGCTCTTCATACTTCTCATCATCATCAAAACCCCTATACCCCCAAAAGTCCTATGGCGACAGACAGGTGTCGATGGGGACAGGCAGAGATGACTGCCAGGAGTGTTAATTCACAAATCTGCACATGGACGGCATAAATAAGATGGTCGTTTATGAATTGGGATCTAGGCAGCAGTTCTGTCCGGTCCTGTCTGTGCGACTGAGCAGCCCTTTCGAGAAGCCACTCTGCTCACCCAACATCGGAAGGGGGCTAGAAAAGGTGCCATTAACAAAGCCGTCTAAAAACAAAAACAAAACAAAAAATGACTGGATAACTGCACCTAGTAAGGTTATCGTAATGCGGTCAAAAACATAATCATAATCACAGAACAAACCAAAAACAAGCTATACAACATCTTACGGTCGCTGCATGGAACATCATGACCTTTCTGGATACTTGCACAAATGAGCATCCTGAAAGAGGAATCGCCCTTGCGTCAAAATAGCTGTCTAGATATAACATTGACAAATCAGCAATGAGTGAGTCCCAGCTCCCAGACGAGGGTCGACCCATAGAAAGGGGGATCGGCTATACCTCTCTTCTGGAAGGCTGCGAAGAGGAATCACATTTATGGAGCTGGCTTTGCCATTCGCCAATTCATCCTACATAGGCTAATTGATATGCCTGTCGGGATCAACGAGCGCCTCAAGACGCTCCACGTCCCACTGAATCACTCCCGTCACGCTTTCTTCATCAGTGCATACACTTCAACAATGCATGCAGAGGATGACATCAAGGAGGTCTTTTATGCCGACCTTGACAGAGTACTAACCTGTATCCCCAGAGAAGATAAACATGGGTTCGTACGTGACTTCCACTCCAGACTTGGCAGAGAGGCTGACATATGGTAGGGAACCATAGGGAGAAACGGAGTATGTAAGTGTAATCCTAACGGCCTACGCCTCTTCACTATCACCAACACCTTGTTTAGGCAGGCCGACAAGTTTAAGGGGTCTCGGCAACACCCATGATTCAAACCTTGACATCTTCTTGACTACAATCTATATCACTGTCAACGAAAGAGATCGCCGAGATATTCTCATCACCCAAGCCATGCGTGGCTCAGACTGCTGTGACACAGATCATCGGCTTGTCAGAGTCAAACTCTTCCTTCACATTGCTCCAATACGGCAAAGGCAAGAAGCCTCCATAAGATGCTTTAACACCAAGCGATTGGAGCATCTAGTGGTAGCACATGTTTTCAGAGACCAGATTAATGAGGGTCTGATAAACAACCCAACAACAAACAACCAAAATCCCAGTACCGAATGGAATCCCATCAAAGCTGTCATCACAAAAACCTGCAAGGAGACCCTCGGCTAGATGAAAAGAAAACATCAGGATTGGTTTGAAGGAAACGACCCGGAAATCGAAGTACTCGTCAGTAGTAAACGTGCTGCTCTCACTGATTGGCAGAACAACCCTAAGTCTCAAACCAAAGCTGATACCTTCCACGAGAATAAAGCGGTGGTCCAGGGCAAACTTTGCAAATCAATGAACGACTGGTGGAAAAATATTGCAATTGACATGCAAAAAATTGCGGATCAACGCAAGTTGGGTGAATTTTTCAATTCCACTAAATCAATATAAGGCCCAATTATTCATGGCGTGGCCCCCTTTTCACCCGACAGTAACTTCCTAATTAGAGACGAAGAAGGCATCCTTCAGCGCTGGAAAGAGCACTATCATTTGCTGCTCAACCGAAACACCGAAGTCCTGGCCAGACAGCAGGTTCTTCAGCAGCCAGAACTGACCCACCTCATTTACAAATTTTCTCCATCTCTGGATGAGGTACCTACTGCCATCAAGCAGATAAAAAGTAACAAAGCCACAGGGCCTGATGGAATCTCAGCCGAGGTGTATAGAGTAGGAGGACCTCTGCTATCCAGCCATTTCCACTTTGTACTGGAAAATATATGGGAAAAGGAGGAAAACCCCAAAAAGTCTTAAAGATGCCTCTGTCGTCAATATTTATAAGAACAAGGGGGACCTGTCAGACTGAGGCAACTACCACAGGATCTCACTGATGTCCATAACTGGTGCAAGGGCTGTAACGAGAGGAATGGTTATCCGTCACTCGTTTGCTTGTTCGCGGCCCCACTAGGGGGGTAAAAGCGCCCCACTAGGGGGGTAAAAGCAGGTGAGAAGGTCGCTGCTGCCTCGTCGCACACCAGACACTATCCAGCCGTCACCACAGCTGTACTTCACCCTTGCTGTTCGATTCCAACTCTGGTTGTGTACTCATCTGAGGTTCCTGTAACTCGTGGGCTGATTCTCCAGTCCTTCACTATTCGGCTGTCAACTTTGGTCACCTCCTCCTCCTACTGCCGCGGATGCCGCGGATGCCGCGGCTGCCGCGTGATCGTCAGTTCCTCCACGCCCTATCCACCGTTCGTGCCCTGGCGTCTCTCCTGTGTGGCAAGACATCGCCCACTAATGCCGGCGCCAAGTGAGGAAGCTGTCCTGGACCTTCCCCCTGAGAGTGGATCACAGCGTTACCAGAATATTCCACCATGCTGGTTAGGAGGAAGATTCATCTGCAGCCGTAGGAAATACCTGTTCTTTGTTGTAATGATTGTTTTGTTTAAATAATTGGTTGACTCCAGTGCTGTTTATTTAATATTTGTGTGAGTGGTGTCAGAGTTAAATTACTGTGATTACTTTCGTAGTAAAGAGATGTAAATCTCTAACGGTTGTTTGTTACCCCTTGGAAACCCATGGTTCTTGACTTTCCTTTTCATAAGATCCTGATTAGGCTGGCAAGGGATTTATATCCCACAGGCCAGGCCTTTACAGCTGGCAAGATTATCGCCCAAGTCCTCCTGTAACGACTTCTTCCTGAGGCGGAAAGCTTCTTCCCATAATCTCAATGTGGTGGCGCCACTGACATGATCTTTGCTGCTGCCAGATACAGGAAAAGTGTAGAGAACAGCATTGTGACTTGTACATGGAATTCCTTGACATTACGAAGGCCTATGACTCGGCCAAAAGTCATTTTGTCTGCCTAACAAAATTCATTGCTATTGTGAGGCAACTCGACGATAGCAAGAACGGCAGTGTCCTGCACAATGGTGTCTTGATCGTAATGACGGCTAACCTGTTAAACTAATGATCCATATTACGCTTACACGTCCACAAAACCTTCTGAGTCTCCCAGTGGAAATGTCCTCCGTTCCCCCTGTTTCTTTGATGACGTCATCAAGATGTCGTATGTTTGTTGACTGTATAGTTAGGTGTAAATTCTTTCTGCTACCGAGAACCTATAAACCATTTTTTTCACCTATGATTAGCAGAGACTGATAATCATAGTGAAATTGTGGTAGGGAGGTTAACTGAGGAATGAGTTGATATTCCTGGAAAGGAAACTTTAAAATCTGCTCCACGGGTGTTGCAGCAAGACGTTGCGTGCTGGGACCTGTTGTCATCCAACCTTTTGTTATTAATTTAATTCTTGCTTTTGATAGCTCAGTCAGAGCATTGTTTCTAAAGATAATAGTAGGGAATGAAACTGAGTTCGTAGTCTCAGTTTCAAACGTCAGAGTGTTACAGTAACGTAATTCAGTGAAATGGTTGAGTAGGTGGAATCTGTGACTTTAGGGGGGGGGGGGTGGAAGGCGGCGGTTGGTTTTTCGAATCAGTGAGCCGCCACGCTTCCCTCCTGTATGTATATTATGTATGCTGTATGTATATTATGTATGTATATTGTGCATGTGCTCCATTTATATACACTATTTATTCAGCCTAGCTAGCAGCGTGTGGCAATGTATTTACCATGTCCCACATGCTTAATTAATGTGCCTGGCGACATATGGAAGCTGCTAATGTATCACTTAGCACATGTCGCCTAGAGGCTAGTTGACCCCCCATACAGAGTAAGGAGCGCCACCTTCCTTGTGTACCTTCGTTTATCCAGTAAATAGAACCTACGAAAACTCTACAGGTGTTTGTGTTCGCTCCTGTAGATAGAACTTGATACCCAGAACACATACACCTTCCACAGGTAGGTCACTCCACCTTCTCCGTGTTGTAATTCGCCATTGTTAAGTGATTTGACCTAATTAATAGTTTGATTACAAGTGTTAAAGTAACGTAATTAATGCGCTTTGAGTGAAGTATTTTATGTCATTAATGTCCCTTTGAAACGTGGAGGTTCGTTATACACCGTCAGTCAGCGCCATGCTCCTCCACCCACAGGTCCCTAACGCAGCCTAGGCCGTGTCTGTAGCGTGGATGACGCATCCACTAGTCTTGGGAGACGTCTGAGGTCCAGTGGAGTCGGGTGTCCCCGTGAACCCCGACCGTCAGAAGCTCCACTACCACCCATGGACCCCATAGGGGGTAGTATTCCCCTAACGCCCTGCCCCTGTGGTGAACCTGGATCTTCAAGCCCCAAACTTACTGCCAGCCCCATCATTGGTGGATGAGTACAGTACATAACTCGGTGGGGCTGTTGGTGTGGTGGTGTTAGTCCACCGGAATTATCGGAGTTTGTTGGAAGGTGTCACTTGGTGATGAGACTCCCAGGGTGGCCGCTGGAGTATGGCCCCTGGGGTATTGAGTGTTGTACTGGCAGGTGCCACTGGTTTTATTGGTACTAAGGTGCTGTAAGAGTTTGTGTGTGTTTTGGTGTGAGTACACCCAGTAGTGATGCAAGTAAATTGAGCCTGAGGACAGGGAACCAGGAGTTCCTATTTTGGATGCATACAACGTCTTTTCTGTAACCATTTTTGTGTTTAATAAACATTGTATTTGTATGTGGGTCTATGATTCACCTATAGTATTCACCGTTGTTCTCTCCCTAATACTCGATACTATATTTACATGTACCCATGGGCCTTCCTCTCACGTCACGCTACCAGGTCAGAGTATCAACGTAAGTTGTAAGAGTGCCAAGCCTCACAGGGGGTCAGCTTGTGTTGCGCGTTCTTACAATTGATGGCCTCAGTGGTTCAGCAATAAGTAGTAGCTACCGGCGCTCTTACAATGGCACCCAGTCTGAGTTTTTCCCCATCCAAACAGAGGTAAAACAAGGAAGTGTACTAGCCTCAACCTTCTTTTCCATTTTCTTGGCTGCCTACCTTACTCGTGCTACTGCAATTTAGCCGGCAGGTTGGACATCCAGTACCGGATGAAAGGACTTTCCAACATAAGACGACTCCAGGCAAGAACAAAGGTGTCAACCATTTCCATCACTGAACTTCAGTATGCAGACGACCTCACCCTCGTCGCTCACATTGAACGCGTCCTACAGGAGATCCTGAACACTAAGGAGATGCGTATGCACACTTTGGTTTTGAGGTGCATGCACGTAAGACTCATATTCTTTTTCAGCCAGTCCCTGGTTCAGCCACACCTTCGCCATCCATCTAGGTTAACCGTACTACCCCTCTCTAATTTTACCCACTTCAAGTATCTTGGCTTCGGTCTGTCCACCACCAAGGACATCGATGAAGAGTTTCAACATCGGATAAGATGTGCATCTCAAGACTTTGACAGACTCAGTAACCATGTCTTCAGCTATAGGGAGCTGAAATTATCTACAAAGGTGCACGTGTATCGAACAGTGTTCCTCCTCACCCTGCTGAAAGGCAGTGAGACATGGGTCACATACGGGAAGCACCACAAGACACTTGAGAACGTTCACCAACGCATTCTACGTTCCATCCTGGACGACAGTAGTCTGCAAAAGTTGTTACTCTACAGTCACCAAACGAATGGTGAACATAATGTTGACGGACAACGGAAAGGGTATAATGATAATCTTAAGATAAACCAGAAGAGTGCCAAATCGATCCCTTTACCTTGGAAACAATCACTCCACGTCGTAACGCTTGGAGGAGCACCACAGGAGGTGTCAATACTTTCGAATTAGCCCGACTGCATCCGAGGCTCCGGAAAGACGGCTCTGCCGATCCCGTATCGGCCTCTCGAGTCACCTCAGAGCTCATTAACAAAGGTGACATCCCTCATAACTCACATCATTGTGTCATAGCTGGATGATCGTCAGAGTCGATTCTGAGTAAAAGCAAGTAGTGTGATTAGAGAGAGAAACACTACTCTATATATGGGGAGAGAAGGCGTAGGAATCGTTATAAAGTATGACATTACCTACATAATTAATTAATGTATTTTTTTACTTATCAAGGTAATTTCCTGCCCGTCTCCATAAATGCAATCGGTTAATTATAAATGAGGTAATAACTTCTCAGTCTTTTATACAACAGCTGTGTGTAATTAAGAAAATTATAGGCGAGCTGTGTTATTAAAATTCACTAGAAAGAAAAAAAAGAATTATCAATCTATAATAAGGCTGTCACGGGCAGTGTAAAATTACCACTTTTAACACACACCCACACACACACACACACACACACACACACCATCCGTATGATCAACGCTCCCAAAAAATTCCTCAGTGTATAATTTATCTCAGATGATACATAATTATCTCCCTAATGCAGTAACAATGTGCAACTGGCAGGTAGTTTACAAGGTTAGTTTGGTACAGTTAACGATCATAATAGAAATTAGAGTTGACTAATTCTATCACAATAGAGCTTAAAAACAGCTCCACTTCCAAGAATTAAGAATTTATAAATACTACGTTTTCTTCTTTACTTGTTTCACGATAAATCTTCCAATTTAACTAAGATGATATTTTGAAGTATGAAGAATGAGTGACATGTAACATTCTTCTTTAACCTGTTAGCTTCTTTGTACCCAGACTTTTTTCTGAAGAGTTTGGAGTTTTTATTTACCTTAATTTGAAATAATAAGTCTGGTTCATTGATGAGACTTTTGTCCTTGAAGATATGATATTTGTTATACGGATATTTGTTATATGGAAAATAATGAACATCCCTTCACAGATAATCGCTTTCATTCAGTGTTCTATTGAATTGTTTATATACTAATGTCATTGTGATTGAATTACTGTAATTATTTTTCTAGTGTTTATATTTCTATTTATAAATCTGTATTAATTTGTTAGTTAACTTATTTCATTATTATATACCAATCGCTTCATGGTCATTTATGGATTATATATATTTCATTTCTTTGTCATTCATTCCATACAATCAATTTATGTGTCCTGAGGGCCATCGTCCCCCCTTCCTTACATCGGCTTCCCAGTTTTTAATATCTCCAAGAAAACATGATATCTGTTCAGCGTCTCTGGACCGGAAACGTTCATCTCATTTCGGCTGTTTTGATCGAGGTTTATGTAGGTGTTTTTCCTTCCATCTTCCCTTCATAGGAAAACCGACAAAGCTGTTGGAGGGGAAGAAAAAAAAAAGATGAGAAATATTAATCTTCCAATATTTCGAACTTTTCTACGGATGGTTTTATTGTGCATCCTTTACGCTATTGTTATTTTTTATTACGTTGGTTATAATACGGGGGGGGGGGATAGGTTTGGCTCTCATGTGGGTGTATGGGTGAAGTGGGATGGGTTTGGATAGGGTGGATGGGTAAAGAGATGGTTAAGGGTCGGTGGCTGGGTGGGTGGGGTGTGTGGGGGAGATGGGGGAAGACAGGTTGGGTGAGAGCGGATGGATGGTAAGGTGGTAGACGCAGCAGCGGATGAATGGCGTCATAGGGAAAGTTACTCACCTATCAGCCACATCAAGACACCCTGACTCCAGTTAGTGAGTTTTATTTCAATTTCTTCCTTACTGAACTTGTGACCAAATTATGAATTACTCTTGCCAGCCAGTGTATGCATGTGTGATCAATTACTCTTGCCTGCCAGTATATGTATGTGTGATCGCTTACTCTTGCCTGCCAGTGTATGTATGTGTGATCGCTTACTCTTGCCTGCCAGTGTATGTATGTGTGATCGCTTACTCTTGCCTGCCAGTATATGTATGTGTGATCACTTACTCTTGCCTGCCAGTGTATGTATGTGTGATCACTTACTCTTGCCTGCCAGTATATGTATGTGTGATCACTTACTCTTGCCTGCCAGCAGCTGATATGTGTGTGCGTGATCACCCTCTTGCCTGCCAGCGTGCAGTATGTGCATGATCACTTTACTCTTGCTGCCAGTGTATGTATGTGTGATCCGCCTCTTGCCTTCCAGTGTATATTGTGTGCGTGATCACTTACTCTTGCCTGCCAATGTACAGTATGTGAGCGTGATCACTTACTTGCCATATATGTAGTGTGATCACTCTTGCCTGCCAGTATATGTATGTGTGATCACTTACTCTTGCCGCCAGTGTATGTATGTGTGATCCCTTGCCTGCCAGTTATGTATGTGGATCCCTCTTGCCTCTGCCAGTATATGTATGTGTGATCGCTTACTCTTGCCTGCCAGTATATGTGTGTGATCGCTTAATCTTGCCTGCCAGTATATATGTGTGATCCACTCTTGCCTGCCAGTATATGTATGTGTGATCGCTTACTCTTTCCAGTATATGTGTGGTGTGTGATCCACTCTTGCCTGCCAAGTATATGTATGTGTGATCCTTCCTCTTGCCTGCCAGTATATGTATGTGTGATCGCTTACTCTTGCCTGCCAGTATATGTGTGTGATCCTACTCTTGCCTCCAGTATATGTATGTGTGATCGCTTCTCTTGCCTGCCAGTATATGTGTGTGTGATCGCTTACTCTTGCCTGCCAGTATATGTGTGTGTGATCGCTTACTCTTGCCTGCCAGTGTATATGTATGTGTGATCCTTACTCTTGCCTGCCAGTATATGTGTGGTGATCCTTACTCTTGCCTGCCAGTGTATGTATGTGTGATCGCTTACTCTTGCCTGCCAGTATATGTATGTGTGATCGCTTACTCTTGCCTGCCAGTATATGTGTGTGTGATCCTCTCTTGCCTGCGACCTTGCCTGCCAGTATATGTATGTGTGATCCTACCTTCCAGTATATGTATGTGAGCTTACTCTTGCCTGCCAGTATATGTGTGTGATCGCTTACTCTTGCCTGCCAGTATATGTATGTGTGATCGCTTACTCTTGCCTGCCAGTATATGTATGTGTGATCCTTACTCTTGCCTGCCAGTGTATGTATGTGTGATCGCTTACTCTTGCCTGCCAGTATATGTATGTGTGATCCTTACTCTTGCCTCGTATATGTATGTGTGATCGCTTACTCTTGCCAGCCAGTGTATGTATGTGTGATCCTTCTCTTGCCTGCAAGTATATGTATGTGTGATCGCTTACCTCTTGCCTGCCAGTATATGTATGTGTGATCCTTACTCTTGCCTGCCAGTATATATGTATGTGTGATCAATTACTCTTGCCTGCCAGTATATGTATGTGTGATCGCTTACTCTTGCCTGCCAGTATATGTATGTGTGATCGCTTACTCTTGCCTGCCAGTGTATGTGTGCGTGATCACCTCTTGCTGCCAGTGAATGTATGTGTGATCGCTTACTCTTGCCTGCCAGTGTGTGTGTGCGTGATCACTTACTCTTGCCTGCCAGTATATGTGCGTGAACCACACTCTTGACTGCCAGTGTACAGTATGTGTGCATGATCCTTACTCTTCGCCATTGTATGTGTGTGTGTGATCACTTACTCTTGCCTGCCAGTGTATGTATGTGGTCACTTACTCTTCTGCCAGTGTATGTGTGCGTGATCACCTCCTGATTGCCAGTGTATGTGCGTGATCACTTACTCTTGCCTGCCAGTGTACAGTATGTGTACGTGATCCTTAATCTTGCTTGCCAGTGTACAGTATGTGTGCGTGATAACTACTCTTGCCTGCCAGTGTACAGTATGTGTACGTGATAACTTACTCTACCCTGCCAGTGTATGTATGTGTGATCACTTCTCTTGCCTGCCAGTGTATGTGTGCGTGATCTTACTCTTGCCTGCCAGTGTATGACAGTATGTGCGATCACTTACTTTTGCCTGCCAGTGTACAGTATGCGTGCGTGATCACTTACTCTTGCCTGCCAATATACAGAATGTGTGCGTGATCACTTACTCTTGCCTGCCAGTGGACAGTATGTGTGCGTGATCACCTCTTGCCAGCAATGTACAGTATGTGTGCGTGATCATACCCTGCCTGCTAGTGGACAGTATGTGTGCGTGATCACTTACTCTTGCCTGCAATGTGCAGTATGTAGTGTCATCACTTACTCTTGACTGCCAATGTACAGTATGTGTGCGTATCACATACTCTTGCCTAATGGACAGTATGTGTGCGTGATGATTTACTCTTGCCTGCCAATGTACAGTATGTGTGCGTGATCACCTACTTTGCCTGCCAGTGTACAGTATGCATACGTGATCGCTTACTCTTGCCAGCCAATGTACAGTATGTGCGTGATCCCTTTCCTTCCTGCCAATGTACAGTATGTGTGCGTGATCGCTACTCTTGCCTGCCAGTGTACAGTATGTGTGTGTGATCACTTCTCTTGCCTGCCAGTGTATGTATGTGGTCACTTACTCTTGCCTGCCAGTGTATGTGCGTGATCACTTACTCTTGACTGCCAGTGTATGTATGTGTGATCTTTACTCTTGCCTGCAGTGTATGTGTGCATGATCACCTCTTGCCTGCCAGTATATGTATGCGTGAACCACCTCTTGCCTGCCAGTGTACAATATGTGTGCGTGATCACTTACTCTTGCCTGCCAGTGTATGTATGTGCATCACCTCGCCTGTCAGTGTTGTGTGCGTGATCACTTATGCCTGCCGTATATGTGTGTGTGATCCTTTCTCTTGCCTGCCAGTATATGTATGTGTGATCGCTTACTCTTGCCTGCCAGTATATGTATGTGTGATCGCTTACTCTTGCCTGCCAGTATATGTATGTGTGATCGCTTACTCTTGCCTGCCAGTATATGTGTGTGTGATCGCTTACTCTTCTGCCAGTATATGTATGTGTGATCGCTTACTCTTTTCGAGTATATGTATTGTGATCCTTACTCTTGCCAGCCAGTGTATGTATGTGTGATCCTTTACTCTTGCCTGCCAGTATATGTATGTGTGATCGCTTACTCTTGCCTGCCAGTATATGTATGTGTGATCGCTTACTCTTGCCAGCCAGTGTATGTATGTGTGATCGCTTACTCTTGCCTGCAAGTATATGTATGTGTGATCTTACTCTTGCCTGCCAGTATATGTGTGATCCTTACTCTTGCCTGCCAGTATATGTATGTGATCATTACTCTTGCCTGCCAGTATATGTATGTGTGATCCTTACTCTTGCCTGCCAGTATATATGTGTGATCGCTTACTCTTGCCTGCCAGTGTATGTGTGCGTGATCACTTACTCTTGCCTGCCAGTGAATGTATGTGTGATCGCTTCTCTTGCCTGCCAGTGTATGTGTGCGTGATCACTTACTCTTGCCTGCCAGTATATGTATGCGTGAACCACACTCTTGACTGCCAGTGTACAGTATGTGTGCATGATCACTTACTCTTGCCTCCATGTATGTGTGTGTGTGATCACACTCTTGCCTGCCAGTGTATGTATGTGTGATCACTTACTCTTGCCTGCCAGTGTATGTGCGTGATCACTTACTCCTGATTGCCAGTGTATGTGTGCGTGATCACTTCTCTTGCCTGCCAGTGTACAGTATGTGTACGTGATCGCTAAATCTTGCTTGCCAGTGTACAGTATGTGTGCGTGATAACTCACTCTTGCCTGCCAGTGTACAGTATGTGTACGTGATAACACTCTACCCTGCCAGTGTATGTATGTGTGATCACTTACTCTTGCCTGCCAGTGTATGTGTGCGTGATCACCTCTTGCCTGCCAGTGTGTACGTATGTGCATCACTTACTTTTGCCTGCCAGTGTACAGTATGCGTGCGTGATCCTTACTTGCCTGCCAATATACAGAAGTGTGCGTGATCACTTACTCTTGCCTGCCAGTGGACAGTATGTGTGCGTGATCCTTACCTTGCCAGCCAATGTACAGTATGTGTGCGTGATCACTTACCCTTGCCTGCTAGTGGACAGTATGTGCGTGATCCTTACTCTTGCCTGCCAATGTACAGTATGTAAGTGTCATCACTTACTCTTGACTGCCAATGTACAGTATGTGTGCGTGATCACATACTCTTGCCTGCCAGTGGACAGTATGTGTGCGTGATGATTTACTCTTGCCTGCCAATGTACAGTATGTGTGCGTGATCACCTACTATTGCCTGCCAGTGTACAGTATGCATACGTGATCGCTTACTCTTGCCAGCCAATGTACAGTATGTGTGCGTGATCACTTACTCTTCCCTGCCAATGTACAGTATGTGTGCGTGATCGCTTACTCTTGCCTGCCAGTGTACAGTATGTGTGCGTGATCACTTACTCTTGCCTGCCAGTGTATGTATGTGTGGTCACTTACTCTTGCCTGCCAGTGTATGTGTGCATGATCACTTACTCTTGCCTGCCGGTGTATGTATTATGTGATCGCTTACTCTTGCCTGCCAGTGTATGTGTGCGTGATCACTTACTCTTGCCTGTCAGTATATGTATGCGTGAACCACTTACTTTTGCCTGCCAGTGTACAGTATGTGTGCGTGATCACTGACTCTTGCCTCCAGTGTATGTATGTGTGATCACTTACTCTTGCCTGCCAGTGTATGTATGTGTAATCACTTACTCTTGCCTGCCAGTGTATGTATGTGTGATCGCTTACTCTTGCCTGCCAGTGTATGTGTGCATGATCACTTACTCTTGCCTGCCAGTGTATGTATGTGTGATCACTTACTCTTGCCTGCCAGTGTACAGTATGTGTGCGTGATCACTTACTCTTGCCTGCCAATGTACAGTATGTGTGCTTGATCACTTACTCTTGCCTGCCAATGTACAGTATGTGCGCGTGATCACTTAGTCTTCCCTGCCAATGTACAGTATGTGTGCGTGATCACTTACTCTTGCTTGCCAGTGTACAGCATGTGTGAGTGATCGCTTACTCTTGCTTGCCAGTGTACAGTATGTGTGTGTGATAACTTACTCTTGCCTGCCAGTGTATGTATGTGCGATCACTTACTTTTGCCTGCCAGTGTACAGTATTGGTGCGTGATCAGTTACTCTTGCCTGCCAGGGTACAGTATGCGTGTGTGATAACTTACTCTTGCCTGCCAGTGTATGTATGTGCGATCACTTACTTTTGCCTGCCAGTGTACAGTATTGGTGCGTGATCACTTACTCTTGCCTGCCAGTGTATGTATGTGCAATCACTTACTTTTGCCTGCCAGTGTACAGTATGTGTGCGTGATAACTTACTCTTGCCTGCCAGTGTATGTATGTGCGATCACATACTTTTGCCTGACAGTGTACAGTATGTGTGCGTGATAACTTACTCTGCCTGCCAGTGTATGTATGTAAAGGATCACTTACTTTGCCAGTGTATTGCGCATTGGTGCGTGATCACTTACCTTGCCTCCGCCAGTGTACAGTATGCGTGTGTGATCACTTAC
>NW_024737042.1:17420161-17494066 GCF_018991925.1 Homarus americanus
TAAGAGAACCAACCAACTCAAACCAACCACTGTAACTCCGCCAACTCAAATCAACCACACAATTTCACCACACCTGCTCCACCAACCACCCCACCTCCCCAACCACACCCCACCTCCACCAACACACCTCCACCAACCACCACACCTCCACCAACCACCACACCACACCTCCACCAACCACCACACCTCCATCAACCACCACACACCACACCCCCACCAACCACCTCCACCAACCACACACCTCCACCAACCACCAATCCCTCTCCACCAACCACCACACCAACCACCAACCCTACATCAACCACTCAACCACCTGTACACCCATCCCCACCAACCACACCCTCCACCAACCATTCTCACCCACCAACCACCACACCCTCCACCAACCAATTCCACAACCACCAACTCCCACACCTCCACAACAACCACACCACCCCCACAACAACCACACCCCACCAACCACAACACCATCCACCAAACCACCACACCACCACCTTTAACCACACAAATCTCCACACTTTCCCCCCAAACCACCCCCTCCACCAACCACCACACCCCATCCCCCACCATATCCACCAACCAACTCACCTCCACCATCCTCCACACACCCCCACACCACACCCTCCACAATCCACCCTCACACCAAACCCACACCTCCACACCACACCTCCACACACCTCCACCAACCACCACACCTCCCAACCACATCCATGCCAACCCCCCCACACCTCCACCAACCATCACAACCTAACCACCACACCTCTGCCAACCACCACACCTCCACCAACCACAACACTCCAACCACACACCACCCTCCACCAGCACCCCAACCACTTCACACCCTCCACCACAACCACCACACCTCCCCACCAACCACCACACCCTCCACACCACCACCCTCTGCCAACCACACCACACCCTCCATCAACAACCACCACACCTCCACCCCAACCTCACACACCCTCCACCAACCACAACACACTCTCCACCAACCAGCACACCCTCCACCAACCACAGACCCTCCACCAACCACCACACCCTATTCCAACAACCACACCCTCCACCAACCACCAAACACCGTCCACCAACCACCACACCCTCCACACCACCCACCACACCTCCACCAACCACCAGACCTCCACCAACCACCACACCTATCTAAACAACCACACCTCCACCAACCACACAACAACAACACCTCCACCAACCACCACACCCTCCACACCAACCACCACAGACCACACACCACACACCTCCACCAACCACCACACCCCACCATCCACCACACCTCCACCAACTCCACCACACAACCACCCCACCCTCCACCAACCACCACACACCTCCACCAACCACCACACCCCTCCACCAACCACCTCACACCCCACACACCCTCCACCAACCCCACACCTCCACCAACCACCACCACACACACCTCCACCAACCACCACACCTCCACCAACCACCACACCTCCCGCCACCACCACGCTTCCAACACTCTCCACCAACCACCACACCTCCACCAACCACCAATCCCACACTCCAACCACCACACTTCTACCATCACCCCACCAACCACCACATCCTCCACCAACCACCTCAACCACCACACCCAACCACCCCACCCCCAACCAACCACCACACCCTCCACCGACCACATCCTCCACCAACCACCCTCCCCACAACCACACCCTCCACCAACACCACACACCCCTCCACCAACCACCAAACCTCCACCAACCACACCCTCCGCCAACCACCTGCACCAATCTCCTCCACCAACCACCACACCTCCACCAACCACCAACCCTACATCAACCACCACACTCTTTCACCACACCTCCATCATCCGCAACACCTCCCACACAACCACCACCTCTACCAACCACCACACCTCCACCAACCACCCCACCCTCCACCAACCACCACACCCCCACCAACCACCCCCCCTCCAAACAACCACCTACACCCTCCACCGACCACCACATCCTCCACCAAACACCAAACCCCACCAACAACCACACCTCCACCAACAACCACACCCCCACCAACCACAACACCATCCACCAACCACCACACCTCCACCCCTAACCACACCCTCCACCAACCACCACACCCCCACCAACCACCACACCTCCCCACCACACCACACCCTCCACCAACCACTCCCACCTCCACCAACCACCACACCTCTAACATCCACCACACCTCCACCAACCACTATCCCACCAACCAACCCACCCTCCACCAACCACCACACCCTCCACCAACCTCCACACCCTCCACCCTAACCACACACCCTGCCAACCCCCACACCCTCCACCAACCACCACACCTCCATTCACCACCACACCCTCCACCAACCACCACACCCCTCCACAACCACACCACTCACCACACCTCCACCCCCAACCTCCACCCCCACACCCCTCCGCCAACCCCCCACACCTCCACCAACCATCACAACCTCCACCAACCACCACACCCTCTGCCAACCACCACACCTCCACCAACCACCACACACTCTACCAACCACACCACCTCCACCAACCACCACACCTCCACCAACCACCACACCTCTCACCAACCACCACACCCCTACGAACCACCACACCCTCCACCAACCACCACACCCCCCACCAACCACCACACCCCCTGCCAACCACCACACCCTCCATCAACCACCACACACCCTCCACCCTTAACCACACCCCTCCACAACCAACACACCTCCACCAACCAGCACACCCCTCCACCAACCACCAGACCTCCACCAACCACCACACCCTATTCCAACAACCACACCTCCACCAACCACAACACCTCCACCAACCACCACACCTCCTCCACCACCCACCTCACACCCTCCACCAACCACCAGACCTCCACCAACCACCTCACACCCTATTCCAACAACCACACCTCCACCAACCACAACACCCCACCAACCACCACACCCTTCCACCAACCACCACACCCTCCACCAACCACCACACCTCCACCAACCACCACACCCCACCATCCACCACACCTCCACCAACCACCCCACCCTCCACCAACCACCCCACCTCCACCAACCACCACACCTCCACCAACCACCACACCTCCAACAACCACCACACCCTTCACCACACCCCTCCACCAACCACCACACCCTCCACCAACCACCACACCCTCCACCAACCACCACCTCCACCAACCCCACACCTCCCACAACCACCACACGCTTCCAACACTCTCTCCACCAACCACCACACCTCCCACCAACCACCAATCCTACATCAACCACACTCTCACTACACCTCTACCAACCACCACACCTCCACCAACCACCTCCCTCCACCAACCACCACACCCTCCACCAACCACCCACCTCCACCAACCACCACACCCTCCACTGACCACCACATCCTCCACCAACCACCAAACCCCTACCAACAACCACACCTCCACCACACACCCTCCAACCACATCCACCAACCACCACACCTCCACCTTTAACCACACCCACAACCACCACACCTCCACCAACCACCACACCTCCCCCAACCACCACACCTCCACCACCCCACCTCCACCCCAACCACCACACCCTCTAACATCCACCACACCTCCACCAACCACCATATCCTCCACCAACCAACCCACCTCCACCAACCACCACAGCCTCCACCAAACTCACCACCTCCCAACCACCCACCCACCAACTCCACACACCTCTCCACCAACCACCACACCCTCCAGACAACTACCCACACCCTCCACACCAACCACCACACCCTCCATTAACCACCACACCCTCCACCAACCACCACACCCTCCACCCTTAACCACACCCCTCCAACCCCACACCTCCACACCAACGATCACACCTCCACCAACCACCACACCCTCTGCCAACCACCACACCTCCACCAACAACCACACACCTCACCAAACCACCCACCTCCACCAACCACCACACCTCCACCAACCACCACCACACCCTCCCAACCACCACACCCCATGCAGAACCACCACACCTCCACCAACCACCACACCATCCACCAACCACCACACCCCACAACCACCACACCCTCCATCAACCACCACACCTCCACCCTAACCACTCCCTCTCCGCCAACCAACACACCTCCACCAACAACCACACCTCCACCAACCACCAGACCTCCACCAACCACCACACCCTATTCCAACAACCACACCCTCCACCACCCACAACACCTCCACCAACCACCACACTCCACCCACCACACACCTCCACCAACCACCTGACCTCCACCAACCACCACACCCTATTCCAACAACCACACCCTCCACCAACCACAACACCTCACCACAACCACCACACCTCTGCCAACCACCACACCTCCACCAACCACCTCACACCTGCCCAACCACCCACACCCTCCACCAACCACCACACCCCACTAACCACCCCACCCCACCAACCACCACACACCTCCACCAACCACCACACCTCCCCCACCAACCACCACACCCTACGAACGAACACACTCCACCAACCACCACACCTCCACCAACCACCACACCCTCCACCAACCACACCACACCCCATTCCAACAACCACACCTCCACCAACCACACAACACCTCCACACCACCACACCCACCACCCACCACACACCTCCACCAACCACCACACCATCCACCAACCACCACACCTCCCCACCTCACCTCCCACCAACCACCACACCTCCACCAACCACCACACCTCCACCAACCACCACACACCCTCTCCACCAACCACCACACCCTCCACCAACCACCACATCCCCACCCACATCCACCACACACCTCCACCAACCACCACACTCCAACCAACCACCCTCACCTCTCCACCAACCACCACACCCTCCACCAACCACCATACCCTCCACCAACCACCACACCTCCACCAACCACCATACCCTCCACCCCACCACACCCTTCACCAACCACACCCCCATCAACCACACACCTCCACCAACCACCCCACCTCTCCACCACCCACCCCACCTCCACCAACCTCCACACCCTCCAACCAACCACCACACCCCTCCAACAACCACCACACTCCTTCACCACACCTCCACCAACCACCACACCTTCCACCACCACCACACACCTCCACCACAACCACCACACACTCTTCACCACACCTCCACCAACCACCACACACCTCCACACCAACCACCACACCCTCCACAACCACCACACGCTTCACCCCACCCTCCACTCAACCACCACACCCTCCACCAACCACCTCAACCCTCAGACCAACCAACACTCACCACACCTCCATCCACAACACCTCCACCAACCACACCGCACCCCCACCAACCACCACACCTCCACCAACCAACTCACCTCCACCAACCACCCACACCCTCCACCGAACCACCACATCCTCCACCAACCACTAAACCCCACCAACAACCACACCTCCACCAACAACCACACCCCACCAACCACAACACCATCCACCATCCACCACCTCCCACCCTTAACCACACCCTCCTCCAACCACCACACCCTCCACCAACCACCACACCTCCCCAACCACCACACCCTCCACCAACCACCCCACCTTCCACCAACCACCACACCCCAACATCCACCTCACACCCTCCACCAACCACTCCATATCCTCCACCAACCAACCCCACCTCCACCAACCACCACACCCTCCACCAACCACCACACCCTCCACCCTTAACCACACACCTGCCAACCCCACACCCTCCACCAACCACCACACCCCTCCATTAACTCACCACACCCTCCACCACACCACCACACCTCCATTAACCACCACACCTCCACCAACACCCACCACACCTCCACCTAACCACACCCTCCGCAACCCCCACACCTCCACCAACCATCACACCTCCACCACCTACACCCCCCCACAACCACCACACCCTCCACCAACCACCACACACCTACCAACCACCCCACCCCTCCACCAACCACCACACCCTCCACCAACCACCACACCCCCTACCAACCACCACACCCTCTATGAACCACCACACCCTCCACCAACCACCCACACCTCCACCAACCACCACACCCCTGCCAACCCCTCACGCCCTCCATCAACCACCACACACCCTCCACCCTTAACCACACCCTCCGCCAACCAACACACCTCCACCAACCAGCAGACCTCCACCAACCACCAGACCTCTCCACCAACCACCACACCTCCACCAAACTCTCCTCCACCAACCGCCACACCTCCACCAAACTCCACACCTCCACCAACCACCCAGCCACCTCCTCCATCAACCCCACACCTCCACCAATCAACACACCTCTACCACACCGCACCCTCCAGAACCACCACACCCTCCATCAACCATCACACCCTCCACCAACCACCACACACCCTCTGCCAACCACCACACCCTCCACCAACCACCACACACTCTACCAACCACCCCACCCTCCACCAACCACCACACCCTCCACCAACCACACCACACCCTCCACCAACCACCACACCCTATTCCAACAACCACACCTCCACCAACCACAACACCTCCACCAACCACCACACCTCCACCACCCCACACCTCCACCAACCACTCACACTCCACATCCACCAACCACCACACCTTCACCACACCCTCCACCAACCACCACACCTCTCCACCAACCATCACACCTCCACCAACCACCACACCCTCCACCAACCACCACACCCTCCACCAACCACCACACCTCTCACCATCCACCACACCCTCCACCAACCACCACACTCTCCACCAACCACCCCACCCCCTCCCAACCACCACACCCTCCACCAACCACCACACCTCCACAACCACCACACCCTCCACCAACCACCATTCCCTCCACCCTTCACCACACCCTCTCACCAACCACCACACCCTCTACCATCCACCACACCCTCCACCAACCACCCCACCCTCCACCACCCACCCCACCCTCCACCAACCTCCACACCTCCACCAACCACCACACCTCCAACAACCACACCCTTCACCACACCCTCCACCAACCACCACACCTTCCACCAACCACCACACCTCCACCAACCACCACACACTCCCCACCCCACACCTCCACCAACCACCACACCCTCCACCAACCACCACACCCTCCGCCAACCACCTCCAGCCCACCCACCCCTCCATCAACCACCACACACCTCCACCAACCACCAACCCTACATCAACCACAACACTCTTTCACCACACCCTCCATCATCCACAACACCTCCACCCAACCACCGCACCTCTACCAACCACCACACCTCCACCAACCACCCCACCCTCCACCAACCCACACCTCCACTGACCACCACACTCCCTCCACCAACCACTAACCCCTACCAACAACCACACCTCCACCAACAACCACACCCCTCACCAACACAACACCATCCACCATCCACCACTCCCCTCCACCCTTAAACACACACCTCCTCCAACCACCACACCCTCCACCAACCACCACACCTCCCTAACCACCACACCCCACCCAACCACCTCACCCCACCAACCACCACACCTCCACATCCACCACACCCTCCACCAACCACCACCAACCAACTCCACCTCCAACCACTCCCACACCCACCAACCACCACCCTCCACCCTTAACCACACACCCGCCAACCCCCACACCTCCACCAACCACCACATTAACTACCACACCTCCACCAACCACCACACCCATCCACCACACACTCCACCACCACACCCTCCACCCTTAACCACACCCTCCGCCAACCCCCACACCCTCCACTAACCATCACACCCTCCACCAACCAACCACCTCACACCTCCACCAACCACCACACACTCTACCAACCACACCCTCCACCCAACCCACCACACCTCCACCAACCACCTCACACCCCACCAACCACCACACCCCACGAACCACCACACCTCCACCAACCACCACACCCTCCACCAACCACCACACCTCTAGCCAACCCCTCACGCCTCCATCAACCACCACACCCTCCACCCTTCACCCACACACCCCCTCCACCAACCAAACACCTCCACAACCAGCACCTCTCCACCAACCACCAGACCCTCCACCAACCACCACACCTCCACCAACCACCCCACCTCACCAACCGCCACACCCACCAAACACCACACCTCCACCAACCACCACACCTCCATCAACCGCCACACCTCCACCAATCAACACACCTCTACTAAGCACTGCACCCCTACGAACCACCACACCCTCCCATCAACCACACCCTCCACCAACCACCACACCCTCTGCACACCACACCCCTCCACCAACCACCACACACTCTCACCAACCACCCCACCCTCCACCAACCACCACACACCCTCCACCAACCACCACACCTCCACCAACCACTCACACCCTCCACCAACAACCACACCTCCACCAACCACCACACCCTCCAACAACCACCACACCCCACACCACACCCTCCACCAACCGCCACACCCTCCACCAACCACACCCTCCACCAACCACCACACCCTCCAGCACCACCACACCTCCACCAACCACCACACCTCCACCTCTCACCACACCCCTCCACCAACCACCACACACTCCACCAACCACCACACCTCCACCCTTCTCACTCACCAACCCACCACACCTCCCTCAACCACCACACCATCCACCAGCCACACCCTCCACCAACCACCACACCTCCACCAACCACCACACCTCCACCAACCACCACACCCTCCACCACTACCACTACACCCCACCCCACCACACACTCCACCAACCACCACACCCTCCACCCTTCTCCACCTCCACCAACCACACCCTCCACCAACCACCACACCATCCACCAACCCTCCACCAACCACCACACCCACCAACCACCACACCTCCACCAACCACCACACCATCCACCAACCACCACACCCTCCACCAACCACCACACCTCCACCAACCACCACACCATCCACCAACCACCACACCCTCCACACCACCCACCACACCCCACCAACCACCACACCCCACGAACCACCACACCTCCACCAACCACCACACCCCTCCACCAACCACCACACCCCCACCCTCCATCCACCACACCCTCCACCCTTAACCACACCCTCCGCCAACCAACACACCTCCACCAACCAGCACACCCCACCAACCACCAGACCTCCCACCAACCACCACACCTCCACCAACCACCCACCCTCACCAACCGCCACACCCTCCACCAAACACCACACCTCCACCAACCACCACACCCCTCCATCAACTGCCACACCTCCACCAATCAACACACCCTTACCAAGCACTGCACCTCTACGAACCACCACACCTCAACCATCACACCTCCACCAACCACCACACCCCCAACCACCACACCCTCCACCAACCACCACACACCTACCAACCACCCCACCCTCCACCAACCACCACACCCTCCACCAACCACCACACCCTCCACCAACCATCACACCTCCCACCAACAACCACACCCTCCACCAACCACCACACCTCCACAACCACCCCACACCCTTCCACACACCCCCTCCACCAACCGCCACACCCCCACCAACCACCACACCCTCCACCAACCACCACACCCTCCAGCACCACCACACCCTCCACCAACCACCACACCCTCCACCCTCTCACCACACCTCCACCCAACCACTCACACACCCACCAACCACCACACACCTCCACCCTTCACCACCACACCTCCACCAACCACCACACCTCCACCAACCACCACACCATCCACCAGCCACCACACCTCCACCAACCACCACACCCTCCACCAACCACCACACCCTCCACCAACCACCACACCCACTCACCACCACACCCCCTCCCAACCACCACACCCTTCACCACACACACTCCACCACCACACCTCCACCCTTCACCGCACCTCCACCCCAACCACCACACCTCCACCAACCACCACACCATCCACCAACCACCACCCTCCACCAACCACCACACCTCCACCAACCACCACACCTCCACCAACCACCACACCATCCACCAACCACCACACCCTCCACCAACCACCACCCTCCACCAACCACCACACCATCCACCAACCCCACCCTCCACCAACCACCACACCCTCCACCAACCACCACACTTCCACCAACCACCACACCCTCCACCAACCACCACACCCTTCAAGCTCCAAATATTAAAAAAAAAATATATTAAATAAACAAACCTCATAATACAGCCCCTCTCCGCTCCTCCAAGTATTTAATAAACGCCACAATCTGTCGCATATACTGGACCACAATCATATATATAAAACGTGAGTTTTGCCAAAATGAGAGATGCACTACTGTCATGTGTCTACACATTTGATTTGCTTGATGCCCAATGTCCCCATGATTGTCATTGCTACTTATTGAATATCTGGCCTGTGGTTGTCAGAGTTTTTTCATAACATCCACGATGCTTTAAACCATTTTGCAATATTTATTAAAAATTGGCAGTCTGGTTGCTAACAATTTGTAGGTGATAATGGTGTTTGTTTGTGAGTGTATATGATGGCTACATACTGACAAAATCCTTAACTCGACAAAAGTTCACAGAGTCCTGTTCAAGTTCTTCCAAGTCCCATGTACTGAACTCACATTGACGCAGATGTTATCGTTCACCTGAGTTAGTTACTCACATACCGTATACCCGAGTTACGTGAGGAGGCGGGTACTTGAGTGCCCAGAGGGTGATGGACGTTGCGGTGTATTTTGTTAATTATGAAACAGATCGTAAAGTATAAGACATGAAAAAACATAATGTCCAGTCATACAGTTGTGTTTTATTCAGTAAATGGTACAGCACCTGACGCAAACTTCCCTGTCGTTTACCTCCATAAGTCAGGCATGTGTAGTAACACCTAAAGAAACTAAGCGTTCATATGATGGTTTATTCTCCCTGGGATTGCAGGGAGAATATTGATTTGCACATGTTCGTTCATACGTCCGCTCTACCGTCGCATCCAACTTTCTTGGTGTGATTATATAGAGAGCATCCAGCCGAGAACAATGAAATTCTGGGGGAGTTTTTATATATATCCTTTAATTACCTGATGAATTTTTCAAAATGTTAGATTAATTATTGTCACAAAACAACTCTAATTTAGCGTTGGCGTGTTGTAGAACCACACTTTAGCTACTTGGTTAATTGTGTACTTTCATGTTGCTTTTCTTCTGTCAATAACTTAAGAAAATACATCTAGACTTACGTTATAATTACAGTGCCAGCATGAACGATCCACAACGCCTGTCATAACCCTCCCATAAAAGCTATGCCAAACGAATGTCCTGTTGTCTGCCAGCAGTGACGCTCTTTGCTTTCACGAGCGAAAGACCCAGTTGGCTGCCTTAGTTGGTAACAAAACTGTCATGATAACTTTGTCTGAAGGAGGCGGGTGATCAACACTGCGACATTGTACCTTAGAGGCTCTGTTACACGCTCAGTCATCGTGACGCTCGGCCGTTTGTGTCTCTCACCAACCTTAAAATTTACGATAATCTCTTACATTTACCTCAAAATTACCCTGAATAATTCCCAGCGAACTGTAAATTTCGTTGTAAAGCAGACATTTTAATCTGTTTTTTGTTTAACTTATGGGAGGCTCTGATTTAGTGTTGCATGTGAGGAGAGCAGCAACGGTGCGGTGCGGTGCGGCTGGCTGGTCCCACACGCAGGCAGGCGGCAGCAGCAGAAGGTCGCGTGACTCCGCCTAGTAACCCAACATCTTGTGGGCTCACCACCTCCACTAATCAGACTTTTATGGATAATTTTCGATTATCTTTACAGACAAGCAAGGGTGATATCGTGCACTTACTTCATGTGGTTATTGAAAACTTTTAACAACATATATCTTTTGAATTAATTGATAAATTTTTAATTATAAGTTATATAAGTTAGTTTCACCTTCGTTAACATACTAATCAATGGCACAGTATGGCAGCGAAAATTACCATTAAATGCCTGTATCTAGACAATTTAGACTATGTCATCGAGTGAGAATATTACTACTAGTCTCAGAGACTCGGGGAAGTCCTGTAGTTAGTGAGATTCCTAACACCCGCCTCAGGCACGATCAGGTAGACTGAATGAGGCAGCGCAACACACTAGCGTTGGTGGTGGTAATGCTGCTCCTTTTATATCTTTCACTCACAGTCCCTTCAACAACACGTAATCGTATTCTCGTTAGTTAAAATTACAAATATATTTTGATCTAAGTCATGTTTGTTCGTTAGAAGTATTGCTTGTACTTTACCTTATTATAATTAACATCATTGTCTAACAAGCGAAGTTTTGACGTTTATTAAATGAACATAAATATTGCATTGTACGGATGATGATGGAACATATATTAACGCAAATCAGAAAAAAACCTTCACTCGGTGTGCTGCTGAGACATGAATTATCAAGACGCAAAACAGTATGAACGAATTTCTGGTTACAGTTGTTGTTTTGTTTGATTGCGACTTTCTGCTGTCTGGGTCACTAAACAATGTTACATAAGTCTTCGTTTCTACAAAATATTGTCGATGGGGTGTTAGCATTTAAGAAATATTATGCAATATATAGAACCACTGTCGTTTGATTCGCTATTAACTGCAAGCTAAAATATAGGTCTTGCATGTGTACATTTAAATGTCGAATGTAATATTAGTATAAATCTTATAACTAATCAAAACTATTCAACAATATCAGCATAAATTATGATCAGCGCTGTACATATCAGAAGAGAAACACTGTATGTAGTCTCGTTTAAATGGCAAATTCACTTCAAAGAGGCCCCCGACACAGGCTGCTGAATCTTGGCCACCATAAAGCACGGGAGAGGGGGACTATGTTAATTAAAGGGTCAACTCCATCCCGTCGCATCTATAACCTCCCCCCAAAACGACCCTTGGTCCATTTCCCTCTGGATTAATATTAGCATTTGGAAGCCAAGGTTACATCGGCTAATGACCACAGTGAAAGGCCAGGGCAGGGAGAGGTACAGATGTAGCTCGCTGCACGATCATCTCCCCTAGTGTGTATATCTAGCCTACTTATCGCAGGGTCTCTCATGGTGTGCGTGGTGTGGGGAGTTGTGCGTGTCCTCGGGTTGTGGTGTGGTACACATGACTCAAGTTCTTGTCGCATCCTGTGCTGCACGCGTGGTGTGCTGCGGTTGGTAATAATACCGAGAAGGTCTTAGTATCCTTTGATTGTCTTGAGACAGAGGAGTGGGCGAGAAGACTTGAGTTCCTCCTCCAGGATAATGTCCATTATAACCCAGAGTCCAGTTTAAACAATTCGTACGACAAATAATTCCTCGTAACTATACAGTAGATAATTAAATATTACGTCAGAAATAATATGGGGAATAAATGGAGACAATATTGTCTAATGGTAGACCCTGCTGCCACATGGCATCACGAAAATTGTGACTAAGTCCTAGGTTGCTTATCTGACTTTCTGCCTCATTTACACACAATTGCAGGGTCTCAATTGTTTCTCTTACTATTGACAACACAACATACATATATCGTTTCTCACTCTTGATCTTTTATTCATTTCTGTTTTTCTTTATAGTTCTTTTATTATTATTATTATTATAATTATTATTATTATTATTATTATTATTATTATTATTATTATTATTATTATTATTATTATTATTATTATTATTATTATTATTATTATTATTATTATTATTATTAGTGTTATTATTGTTATCATTATTATTTCCTTTTTCTTTTTTCTTTGTATTAAAAATTTTATTTATTTTTATTATTATTATTATTATTATTATTATTATTTTTATTATTATTATTATTATTTTATTATTATCATTATTATTATTTTATTATTATTATTATTATTATTTTATTATTATTATTATTATTATTATGTTATTATTATTATTATTATTATTTTATTATTATTATTATTATTATTATTATTATTATTATTATTATATTATTATTATTTTATTATTATTATTATTATTATTATTATTATTATTATTATTATTATTATTATTATTATTATTATTATTATTATTATTATTATTATAATTATTATTATTATTATTATTATTATTATATTATTATTATTATTATTATTATTATTATTATTATTATTATTATTATTAGTGTTATTATTGTTATCATTATTATTTCCTTTTTCTTTTTCTTTGTATTAAAAATTTTATTTATTTTTATTATTATTATTATTATTATTATTATTATTATTATTATTATTATTATTATTATTATTATTTTATTATTTTATTATTATCATTATTATTATTTTATTATTATTATTATTATTATTTTATTATTATTATTATTATTATTATTTTATTATTATTATTATTATTATTTTATTATTATTATTATTATTTTATTATTATTATTATTATTATTATTATTATTATTATTATTATTATTATTATTATTATTATTATTATTATTATTATTATTATTATTATTATTATTATTATTATTTTATTATTTTATTATTATTATTATCATTATTTTATTATTTTATTATTATTATTATTATTATTATTATTATTATTATTATTATTATTATTATTATTATTTCATCTTCACCTCCAAGGCCCCGATGTGGGTCAGTGACCTGTGCCCGGGTGGGCTAATCCCTGTAACGAAAAAACAAACAAACAAACAAATCTTTTATTATATTCGCTCTCTTAGCAACACTCAGGGCCATAATCAATGTACAGTACAATATCTTCTCAATATTTTTCTTACACTCAATTTGTTGGCATCAAGTTAAGGTAATTTTTAAACTAGGTTTGGACATTTTATATTTGTGTTTTGGCTAAAATGAACCAGTTAGTTGAATTTTTACATCATCATTTACAAGAAATCATTCATCGTATGAACACTTGTGAATCCTCACTTAGAACCAAATGGTTGAACTCGCCCTTAACACATGGTGATGCGAAGAGTTCCTGGCAGTAAACTAAAATGTCATTGAGATTTAATTTTACATTACTGTATATGTGAACTCCTTTGAACTATCTACTTCTCAGGGTAGGTGGGCTGTTCTAACCTCAACCGCTCTATAGAAAAAAAAATCTAGGACCGTTCTTGTACTCATAGGAAAACAACATTCACGCGACCATGTTATGTGCGTGTATCACTGGTCTTATATTATGATGGGTCCTCGGCGATTCTTTCTTACTCACTCACTAAAGGCATAAGGGTAGACTCCACACGCAAGATAAAACAAAAGATTCTATGTTAATTTGGGAGGAATAATTTCCTGAGTGTTGCGCTGTGCCGGAAGTGGTGGTTCCTGGCGCCTGACCTCGCCAGTGGTCACGGCCAGATCCATCCAGTGAGAGAGAGAGAGAGAGAGAGAGAGAGAGAGAGAGAGAGAGAGAGAGAGAGAGAGAATCTTAGTAATACATCATTCGGCGGAGGAGTGGTTATGGTACTGGATTGGCAATCTACTGCATGTACTGTGTTGATGTGGCGTTTAAATGCTATCAAGTGCTGGCTGGTACCAGACGCTCTCCGACTTTTCGCAAAGGCCCAGCTAGTTCACAAAAATATCCAGGCTTATAAAGGAGGGGGGGCGTAAGAGGGGCGGGAGGGACGTAGGAGGGGCGGGAGGGACGTAGGAGGGGCGGGAGGGAAGGGAGGAGGGAGGAAGGAAGGGAGGAGGGCGGGAGGAAGGAAGGGAGGAGGGAGAGGAGGATGGGAGGAAGTAGAGGAGGGAGGGAGATATACCGACCATATAACATGGCGGCGGCAGGATCAACGTGACTTGATGCCGTGGTTTCAGTGATGAATGTTGCGAGAACTTGAAAAGGCGACTTCGTCTTTATATACCAAGGTAGCCAGGAGATACACATAAATTGGAAGCTAAGAACACACATTTCCTTACCCCAATACCCCATCCGTGAGAGAAGATTACTTACGGACAGACACGGAGGATCTAACACGTCATAGCGTCAAGGCAGAGCGGTAATATGTTGCACGTCTAGTTGCATTATTCAGGATTGGTTCTAATCCATACCAAAACCTTCGCAATTACCTACTGACGCAACAATCACTCTGCCTAGCTTACGTGGGTCGGGGTGAAGGGATATTTACCATTACTTATCATGATGTTAGCTGTGATATACAGTATGTATAAACAGTACTGTCTCAAGTACTAAAAAATGTCTAGTACCTCACACTAATTAAATTAAACTTTAGCGTCATTTTTTTGTATTTATATTTAGTTCAGGATAATCATTACTTTTTATACTACTACTACCTGTACTGCAACGAATAATGATAGGAATAATAATGATAATAATAATAATGATAATAATAATAATAATAATAATAATAATAATAATAATAATAATAATAATAATAATAATAATAATAATAATAATAATAATAATAATAATAATAATAATAATAATAATAATAATAATAATAATAAGACCCATCAATGTCACGAACAAACACCGTAATAGACTATAATGAACTCGTTCTTTACAATATAAAATATAACGAGGCATATCAAAATGTCACGTTCAACTAACACAGTTCTCAGTACACTTTATGAAGCCATTACCCCGCCTTCTGCAGCATCAACTCGTGCCAAAAACGACGATGATGAACTGGACATTATACACACGCGGAGCCTTCAGCCAAAAACGCAGTTAAGTAAATAAACAGTATAATTTAATATGGTTTACACATTCTTTTACCTTGACAGATGAGAATGAAAATGTAGGACAGGAGTATTAAAAGGTTTAGAGTAAGTTTAATGTGATATTCTCTCAGTATATTTTGTTTAAAGTTATGAGTAATGGTTGGCCAGCGGTGGACACCCGGGGATCCCCCAGTGAGCTGGTGAGTTATATGTTACAACTTGTTGAGTTACCCACGTACTGCACTTAATGTTATGTAGGAGAAGGTGATGAGTTTTATCCCTTTCTGATCAGTGTCTATCATTATCATTAGCGCAAGTTACAAAAAGATCTAATTTGTAATATTTGAAATTACTCAAGATTAATATTTTCTCTTACAATAACAAAGGAAGAACCTCAAGCCATAAGCCACACAAAATACAGTAGCTTAGGTGCCCCGAGTCCCTCAGGCCACCACGGCTCGCTGGTTCCTGGTGGAGGGGTAGAGGCGTTAACATGTTCCAAATTCTACCTATCTATCAAGATATTCATTTATCTAACCATGTATTTATGTTGAAACAGAAAGAAAAAATAATTTAATTATATATATATATATATATATATATATATATATATATATATATATATATATATATATATATATATATATATATATATATATATATATATATATATTATATATATATATATATATATATATATATATATATATATATATATATATATATATATATATATATATATATATATATATATATATATATATACACACGAAGGATATTGAGTGGATCTCCTGTACGTCATCACATTACATTCGCTAATATCTCGTTCACCCTCACATTAACTCAAGGAATTTAGCATTGTTTGCGTCGTCTAATGGTCTTTACTCAAATTAGAATGACCTCCTGTGTAAAAATGATGGCAGTGATATTCAATCAAGTTTAATTACCCTGTTAATCCTGGCATAAATGTGGGACATGAAATGGAGGTGCTCATCCTAGGAATAGATAATGATGTTAGGAATGGCGGTATTTATCCTGGGAATAAATAGAAGTGGATGTGGTCCTCTCGGGAATAAATAGAAGTGGATGTGTTCCTCTCGGGAATAAATAGAAGTGGATGTGTTCCTCTCGGGAATAAATAGAAGTGGATGTGGTCTTCTCGGGAATAAATAGAAGTGGATGTGTTCCTCTCGGGAATAAATAGGAGTGGATGTGTTCCTCTCGGGAATAAATAGAAGTGGATGTGGTCCTCTCGGGAAAAAAATAGAAGTGGATGTGTTCCTCTCGGGAATAAATAGAAGTGGATGTGTTCCTCTCGGGAATAAATAGAAGTGGATGTGTTCCTCTCGGGAATAAATAGAAGTGGATGTGGTCCTCTCGGGAATAAATAGGGGATGTGTTCGTCCTGGGAATAAATAGGAGTAGAAGAGTTCATCCTTGGAATAAATGGGAGTGAAGGTGTTCGTCCTGGGAATAAATAGGAGTGGAAGAGTTCATCCTGGGAATAAATGGGAGTGAAGGTGTTCGTCCTGGGAATAAATAGGAGTAGAAGTGTTCGTGCTGGGAATAGATAGGAGTGGAGGTCGACACAGCAAGTCACCTCTAACACGTGTAATCCACTTAGTCAACACAATCTACATGTAAATGTAATATTCAAATGTAATTTAAGCCATTATATAGGGTTGTCATATCAGTGATTCCCTGATAATATGTCACTGATGACACGCTGTGTTACTACCACTCAATCGCCGCTTTTAGAATCCATGTCTAACGGTCGCAGATAGAAATCAACGTTTCGCTGACAGATGCCTCATGATCAATATCCCACATAATGTCTCCATGAATAAAATTCCACTATAGAAAATCCCAACAAACAGTTTCTTAATAAACAAACTCCTACAACCAAAACTATAGTAGTGGGCAGAATCCCACCAGCTGTTAGTGTGGGTTAAGGTATTAGGTAAGTTTGGTGTCAGCAAGGGTGTCAGCCTCCTACGGGTGTGTCTCGGCGGGTCCTGCCCACTTTGCCGTCACACTCACTACGTGGCTGACTTATCCATTCATCGCAAACCACGCCTACTCCTGCCTCGGGCCTGGCTCCCCAAGTAGTCCCTCCTAATGGATTCGGGGACGCCACCTAAGCCACCACGTACGCCCCCAGTACGCTGCCTCCTGGAACCTCCCTGTACAGGTAGACTTTTGTCGTTTACGCATCACAGCTACATTAAAAGGTATTTTCCTCAATATTGTCAATATTCGTGTGCCTCCCTCCACCCACTGTGCCCATCCTCTCACTCCACATCCCTTCTTAACCAAATTTCCCTCCTCCCTGTGACAGTCCTGGCACTTGACATTATTAGGGACCTAATCGCTTTGCCATAAATAGATTAACCAGTAAAAAGAATCCTCGCTGTGTACACTTATCCTTCCTTAACGACATTTAACTTGCTACCACACTCTTGCCCAATTATCATCTAAGTCTAAGAAGACATGTGAACTCCACATGCTTCCCTGTTGGGCGTTGTAATGCTTCAACGTTTGGCCATGCAGAGAATGTAAGGGGGTGCCCATTACATTAGCCCCTACGCTGCGTGGGGCAAATTCAGGTCAGGTTACGTTACGTTAGGTTACGATAAGTTAGGGTAAGTCTAAGTTAGGTTATGAAAAGTTTAGGTTAGGTTAAATTAGGATAGTTTAAGTAAGGTTGGTTAGGTTATGTTAGAGTAATAGTGAAGTTAAAGTTACATTTGGTGGAAGTAACGTGCTAGACAGATTAAGTTTTGATTATGTTAGATTAGTTTAAGTGAGGCTAGAATGTTAAACAGGTTAAATTTAGGTCAAGTTAGGTTAGATTAGGTTAGGAGATGCTAGGTGGGATTTGGTCCTAATATCGAAATCTCACTGTAACTATGAATTCTTTTCTATTCTTACTACGTCATGTGTTGAGATGGAATCTTCTGACACACCTTCAGAGAGAGAGTCAAGGTCACCTGAAGTTGATAGTGACCAGTAATTTCATTAGTGATAGGTGTGAGTAGCTGTGGTCCAGTGAGACAGGTGTCCACCCCCTCCTACAGGACACAGCTCAGGAGATAAGTGCACATAACCGAATCTCTCTCTCTCTCTCTCTCTCTCTCTCTCTCTCTCTCTCTCTCTCTCTCTCTCTCTCTCTATCTCTCTCTTCACTCACACACACATACACACACGTTTTAATATCTAAATGTCCTGGAAACATTTGGCATTGCACAGAATGCACTCATTTTTCGTCAATTTATGGTAAGCCCTTATTTCTTCATCCATTTGTGTTCACTGGGAAAAGGGAAATTTTTATCTCGGTTCAGCGGAGGTAACTCTCGGTGCACCGCTGAGAGTAATGATAATTAATTTGTATTTTTACGTTTTCGAGGATGTTAATATACTGCAGGTTTGTAATGTATTTTGTGAAGGAGATAATTTTGGAGCAGGTTGATTGTATTTATATGAGTAATAATTAGTAACTTATTGTTTTTATTATCCATTGTGTTAATATCTAGGTTATGGCACCAACTCCCTGTGATCGTAAATGATTAAATGCGCACAGCCACATCGCAGGCAAGGCACCCTGATCCGGCTACCTCGTGGAATAACATGTAGCGATGCTGTCAGGTAAATGGCGGTTGAGATGTAACAGTGGTGGTGGAGGTATTAACGCGTTGGTAAATACTTCTATATTTATGATTCATACGAGTCGTGTTATTGTTATGATGATATTAAGATACTGATAAACTAAATGTGTTTCGCCCTAGGGAGTAAATTTCTATGAAACGAATATATATATATATATATATATATATATATATATATATATATATATATATATATATATATATATATATATATATATGTGTGTGTGTGTGTGTGTATAAAGAGAGATAGAGAGAGAGAGAGAGATACTATAGAACAGATAAATAACTAGATAGGTTAGAAGGTCTTTGATAACAATTGGTTATAATAATAATAATAATAATAATAATAATAATAATAATAATAATAATAATAATAATAATAATAATAATAATAATAATAATAATAATAATAATAATAATAATAATAATGATGATGATGATGATGATGATGATGATGATGATGATGATGATGACACACTAAGGAGAGGTACACAGTAACCACTATATATAGTACAGCGTAAACAACTCCATGGTCCGTTAAGATGGTTTTTATCATAAATTATCACAAAGACCATTATTATAAAAGATGGTACACTCTTTCCTCAGGTGTTTTGTCACGAGGATATAATTTAGAAACCAAATCTCGCGATATATGCTCAATATATCAAAGGATATGGGTCTATCAAGGTGTGAGAACGTTATGGTCCAGGTCATAATATAATACACTACAGGCTACATTTCTCAGTTGTCAGTATGTGATGATAAATGCAAATACCAGTTATTTTCATACCGGCACAAAAATACCTCCAAAATATACACACAACCATGCGGGGTGATAAGGACGGATGGGATATACCTGATGAGGAATCACTCGTCGGTGGCTCTGAAATGTAGCTTTTTGGTGCTAAAATAAAAACATAGGCCACGTTTATGGGGATAACATACGTACGCACATTCATAAATACATACATAGATACATACATACAGACATGCATACATACATACATACGTACATACATACATACATACATTAATACATACATACATACATACATATAACAGGCATATAGGGAGCATATAAAAACCCTAGTCTTCTGCACAGAGTTTATTATAAATATTAAACTAGGCACACACACACGCACACACACACACACACACACACAACAAGAACAACAAGAACAACAAGAACAACAACAACAAAGAGCTTCTACACTTAGTCGCTTAAAACACGAATGCACTTTAAGGTTCCTTCATAACACCACGTGGATACTGAATATTATTTTTAGCTGTATTAGTCACCTTCATAAACACTGACTGACTGATTGACTGGCTGACTGAGAGAACTTGTAGTCCATCCCGTGCTGACGTAGCTTAA
Organism: Homarus americanus; assembly: GCF_018991925.1. Taxonomy (NCBI): domain Eukaryota; kingdom Metazoa; phylum Arthropoda; class Malacostraca; order Decapoda; family Nephropidae; genus Homarus; species Homarus americanus. The sequence goes on from NW_024737042.1 coordinate 17,441,881, forward strand.
GACATATTCGTAATCATTCTTGTTTATCTATTTATACCAACTGTGTATCAACCAGACGATAATTGTTACTAACACACCTGATGGAAATATTTTGCTTGGATTAAAACAAAAATGAAGTCCAATAGGGAAGCAATATACGGAGTTACAGATGGAGAGGAACAGACCATCTAAGTATTAAGGTGTGCCTGTGGTAGCTGTCGGTCACAGGGTCAGGTGATATAATCTCTCTCTCTCTCTCGACAAATTGAGAAACAGCAAAAGTTATACAAGAAACAAATGGTGACCCCGAGGGAGGTGTTGAGTGTTGTCCTCGGGCGTTGGGAAGATCAGTTTATTTCTAGACTTTAGAATTGACTCTTATATTTCACACCACTGTACTAATATATGGGTATACGCGTGTACGCTATTTTTTTTTTTTTAACGGGAACTAGCCCACCCGGACACAGGTCAAACGACCCACAACGTGGCCTGGGGGGCGAAAAAAAAAGAACAGAAAGAAATTGAAGATAGAGAAGAAAAAGGTTATACTGTGTTAATCTACACCAAGAAGATGCCGGAAAACCAGCTTTTTAAAGTGAGACAGATTGTATAAGTATGGAAACACGGAAGAAGGGAGAGCATTCCACAGTTTGGCTGTGTGAGGACATCCACAGAGAAACGGTGGGCACCGCGGGCATGACGTGTGTTACGAGCCCACGGCCTTGCCGGCGGTACGCAGGATGCCAAATCCACCGAACATTACCCGTTAAAGTACCTGTAAAAGAGAGAAAGTGAAGCAACATCAGTAACACCAGTAAACACACACACACACACACACACACACACGTGTAACTTTACGCCACAAACTGTACTGGAAGGCCCATGTAAACAGCACAATCAAGGCAGCCTTGTACCGACTCTACATGCTACGACGACTCAGGTCACTTGGGGCACCCACGCCAGAGCTGAGGACTATCTATAACACATTTATACTCCCCAAATTAACGTATGCGTCACCAGCCGTGTCGTCTTCTCTCAACTCTACCCATCAACGTCAGCTAGAGAAGGTACAAAAGAGGGCCTGTAGAATCACGCTCAGCGCAGTCTACTCCGGCTACAACAACACTCTCTCCAAACTGGAAATGCCACCCCTCAGTGACCTCCACCACCATGCACTCGCAGGGTTTGGCAGTGGGCTACTGCACCATCCTCGTCATCGCCACTTACTGCCACCTGCAGTCCCTCCACCTACCTCGCGCAATCCGCCACTACAACAAAATTCAACCCATAAGAGCCCGCACTGACAGATACAAGAATAGCACCGTCCCATCTATTGTTAAAATAATAAATAGCTCCTGATTTATGTACTGTTACAGCCCTGTAAATGTATTGAACGTATATTATTATGTCTAAATCACATGTAAGTTTGTATATTTTCAGCCACCGGCTGCAACTCTATTAATAAACCGTTTATTATTATTATTATTACAAGCACACACACATAAATGCATGCATATATATATATATATATATATATATATATATATATATATATATATATATATATATATATATATATATATATATATATATATATATATATATATATATATATATATATATATAGTACGAAACCTCAGTATTGGTAGTCAACATTTCCTACAAAAATACCTATAAAATTTTCTGGACGAGACTTGAATGTATAATTCACATCAGCTTTGCATTCTCGATATTCAGAGACGAGGAACGTGACGTGTGTGTGTGTGTGTGTGTGTGTGTGTGTGTGTGTGTGTGAGGGAGGGACCGGACCATGAGGAGAGGGGAACCATGAGTGGGACAGGGGACCAGAGTGGGAAGGGGAACTGTGAGGGAGGGGGGTGACCATGAGGGGGAAGGCGGACCAAGAAGGGGAAGGGGGAACTGGTAGGGAGGGGAGGGGTGACCATGAGGGGGAAGGGGGACAAAGAGGGGAAGGGAAACTGTGAGGGAGGGTAAGGAGGGCGAAGGCCGACCACCTAACATTAAACTTAGAAGCGAACCTCAATACTGTCTCCTATTTGTCCTGAGTGAAAGTCTCTAGTTACAGTAGATTTAAACTATATTCTTAATGTAAATTTTGACGTTAACATAAGACGATCAGAGAGTGAAGGATCTGGGAAGTCCTGGGGTTGGGGAGTGAAGGATCTGGGGAGTCCTAGGGTTGGGGAGTGAAGGATCTGGGGAGTCCTAGGGTTGGGGAGTGAAGGATCTGGGAAGTCCTGGGGTTGGGGAGTGAAGGATCTGGGGAGTCCTAGGATTGGGGAGTGAAGGATCTGGGGAGTCCTAGGGTTGGGGAGTGATGGATCTGGGAAGTCCTGGAGTTGGGGAGTGAAGGATCTGGGAAAGTCTTTGGGCTGAGGAGTCCTGGGGTTGGGAATTGAAGGATCTGGGGAGTCCTGGGTTGAGGAGTGGAGGATCAAGGGAGTCCTGGGGCTGGGGAGTAAAGGATCTGGGGGAGTCCTGGGGCTGAGGAGTGTTGCCAGTTCGCTTAAGTTACATCACCGTAGACTCACCGCTGGATATAATTCATCTGTTGGTAAATATCACGTTTTATCCCTCCCTGCGGCTGGCTACGGCCTTAACCTTTGGCACACCATTTAATGTACACTTTGTTCAGTGATGATGTATATTGCACTAGATTGTTCGTTTTGTTTATTTAAGTATTTTGTTTACACTTCTGAGAGGAGGAATAGGTTATGAGTCAACAACATTTATTAGAATACGTAGAGTTGTGTTATGTGTCTGTCTATCCGTTCGTCTGGTGGGTGTCCGTACATCCGTCTGGGTGTATGTCTGGGTATTTGCAAGATTTTTGTTAAGAGAACAAATACTAACTCCGTTTCAAGTTATTATAATAATGGAAAATGGTTGTTCATCAAGAATGTAATCAGAAAATGTCGGATATCTGGCACAGTTTGAAATGAACAACATATTAGGGTAGGATGTATCTTTCATAGGGTAACTGAGCAAGATGCTATTGTTGTGGCTGCAGTCGACGGCTAGGTAAGCAATAATGACCAAGGCACAGGAGACTGATAAAAAAAAATAATTGAGTGAATGAGTCAGTCACTCAGTCAGGGTTGATACTCATAGGATCGTTTGACTTAGTTAAAGTTTTGAAAGACACGTGTGTTGTGAAACAATACACAGTCATTAACAAGACTTGAGGGAGAGTATAACCCTACCTGAGGTATTTTGTATATCTACAGTAGTTTGTATAGTGTGTATAAATACAGAATAAGTGTATGGTGAAACACTGATATATACACAACATTGTAGGCACCAAGAACTCTCTATTACAGGAGATAAAAACACACACACCCAAACACACACACACACACGTTTTCTACCCCTTATCTCTTATAGAATCTAACATAAACACTTTCTTTCTCCCATATTGCTCATATGTCTCATTAATTTATTATCTCTTTCTCACACACCCTTTCCGCCTCCCCTATCGCCCAATTTCTCTCACACACATCCTTTAAAACTTTCCTTCTCCTTCCGGCGTGGTGAGAGAGCCGTGTTTACCGGGAGGAAGGAAGGGTTCCTAAGGTGGATTCCCCCTGGTCTTGAAGGATCTGTGTGTGGGATGGCTCGCGTCCCCACCACATACATAACGATCGTCCACCGCCTCCTCACATCCCAAGGAAGTTAGAATTTAGTGATGATTTCTGTCCATGTTACTCCTTAGTCTTAAGATTTTACTCGGATTTCTACTCTAACTATTATTCAAATTTAATGATTAATCCAGTTTTCTAGTCACAAAATTAAGATTAAACAAGGATTTCAACTCTAGTTAGGGTGCGGGGAGGGAGGGGGAGAAGTGGATAAAGAGCTCGACCGATTGTGAATGGGTACTTATCTTTACAGATGGGAAAATGAAGGTGGTCAGGTGCAGTGCCGGTCATATTTACCCCCTGTGTACCATAAACAAGGATTAGTTTACAGTGTGCTGTATTCGAGCTGCCCTTAACGCCACAGACCAAATGACCCACCTACTTTCTACTCTAGTTGTAGCTCACAATTCCTAAACTCAGGACTGAGCAAGGATCACCACTCCCAGTGCTCCTCAAAGTTAGGTATTTAACGAAGGATTTACACAAGCAAAGTTAGGATTTATAAGGGGTTTCCACTCTGGTTATCGTCAGAGGTCGTGAAGGTAGGATTTATGAAGAAATTCCCCTCCAGTAAGTCTTCATGATTAAGATTTAAGCGCAAGGATTTCAACTCCAAACTTTCCTCAAACTTAAGATTTAACCAGGATTACTACTACTAATTCTCCCAGGAGTTAAGGTTAATAAGGATTACTACGCATAATGCAAGGATTAATTAGTCCTTCTACTGCTAATCCTTTTCTTTAAATTGAGACTGAATAAGGATTTCTAACACAAATCCTTCTTAGAGTTAACAGATTTAGAAAGGATTTCTATTCCAGCTACTCCACAAAATGAAGATAAATCAAGGATTTTCGTTCATAACATTCCTTAAGGTGAAGTCTTAATGAGAATTTGTATTTAAACTTAACAAGGGTTCACAAGGATTTCTAATCATAAAATTTGGTTTTACCAGGTATGATTATTTGTGAAGTTGGGATTTAGCAGGTATGATTATTTGTGAAGTTGGGATTTACCAGGTATGATTATTTGTGAAGTTGGGATTTACCAGGTATGATTATTTGTGAAGTTGGGATTTACCAGGTATGATTATTTGTGAAGTTGGGATTTACCAGGTATGATTATTTGTGAAGTTGGGATTTACCAGGTATGATTATTTGTGAAGTTGGGATTTACCAGGTATGATTATTTGTGAAGTTGGGATTTACCAGGTATGATTATTTGTGAAGTTGGGATTTACCAGGTATGATTATTGTGAAGTTGGGATTTACCAGGTATGATTATTTGTGAAGTTGGGATTTACCAGGTATGATTATTTGTGAAGTTGGGATTTACCCCATTTGTGAAGTTTACCAGGCGCGATTATTTGTGAAGTTGGGATTTACCTGAAGTTGGGATTACCAGGTGGTTATTTGTAGTAAAGGTTTACCAGGTATGAATATTTGTGAATTGGGATTTACCAGGGATTTTCTCCAGTTAATCCCTCTGTTGAAGAGAGAAGAGAGAGAGAGAGAGAGAGAGAGAGAGAGAGAGAGATATTCTGTTTAATGAGGTAAATGATTCACTAAGTTGAGAAGGGATTGTAAATCTCTGGTGTCCTGTTACGATGATGGGATTTATAAGAGGGGATTTCTCTCACTTTCTTTGTCTTTCTTTCTTTCAATGAGAGAAGAAAAAAAAACAGACAAATCGAAGCGTAAGCCAAATCTTTTTACAGCTCAAGGTATGAAATAGTGTCCGATTGAATATGACATTAGCTGAATAATTCGGCGATTCATCGTTACTTCAATTTCATTGTGCAAGAGGAGGACTTATGAATAATGCAGGTGGGGTGAAGACGTGGCCAGTGGTGGTGGGGTGAAGCGGCAGTGGTGGTGGGGTGAAACCGCGGCCAGTGGTGGTGGGGTGAAATTGGGGTGGAGGGTGCAGTGGTGGTGGGAGTGAGACGGCCAGTGGTGGTGGGGTGAAAGCGGCCAGTGGTGATGGGGTGAAGAGTGGCCAGTGGTGGTGGGGTGAAGACGCGGCCAGTGGTGGTGGGGGGTGAAGAGTGGCCAGTGGTGATGGGGTGAAGACGCGCGGCCAGTGGTGGTGGGGGTGAAGACGTGGCCAGTGGTGATGGGTGAATGACGCGGGGGTGCCAGTGGTGGCTGAGGGTGGCCAGTGGTGGTGGGGTGAAGACGACCAGTGGTGAGGGGGTGAAGACGCGGCTGGTGGTGGGGTGAGAGACGTGGTAGTGGTGGTGGGGGTGAAGACGCGGCCAGTGGTGGTGGGGTGAACGGCCAGTGGTGATGGGGTGAAAGGGCAGCGGCCAGTGGTGGGGGGTGAAGACAGCATGACATGTGGCCAGTGGTGGTGGGGGTGAGAGACGTGGCCAGTGGTGAGGGGTGAAGACACGGCCAGTGGTGGTGGGGTGAAGACGCGGCGGTGGTGATGGGGGTGAAGACGTGGCCAGTGGTGGTGGGGTGAAGACGCGACCAGTGGTAGTGGGGTGAAGCCAGTGGTGATGGGGTGAGACCAGTGGTGAGGGGGTGTGGGGTGAGCAACGGCCAGTGGGGTGACACGGCCAGTGGTGAGGGGGTGAAGACGCGGCCAGTGGTGGTGGGTGGGGCGCGGCCAGTGTTGGTCTGGGGGTGAAGACGCGGCCAGTGGTGAGTGGTGGGGGGTGAAGACGCGGCCGGTGGTGGTAGGTGAAGACGCGGCCAGTGGTGCGGAGTGGAGTGAGGCCGCAGCCAGTGGTGGGGGGGAAGTGCTTGGCCAGTGGTGGAGTGGGGTGAGGAACATGACCAGCCAGTGGTGAGGGGTGAAGACATGGTGGCCAGTGGTGGTGGGGTGAAGACGCGGCCAGTGGTGATGGGGTGAAGATGGCCAGTGGTGGGGGTGAAGACGCAGTGGGCTGGGGGGTGAGGTGCAGGTGGTGATGGGGTGAAGACGTGTGAGTGGTGGGGGTGAAGACATGACCAGTGGTGGTGGGGTGAGCAGGGGCCAGTGGTGAGGGGTGAGACGGCCAGTGGTGGTGGGGTGAAGACGCGGCCAGTGGTGGTGGGGGGTGAAGACGCGGCCAGTGGTGGTGGGGTGAGAGACGCAGCCAGTGGTGTGGAGTGGGGTGAGACGCGCGGCCAGTGGTGGTGGGGGTGAAACCGGCCAGTGGTGGTGGGGAGGGTGAAGACAGCCAGGGGTGAAGACGCGGCCAGTGGTGGTGGGGTGAAGACGGCCAGTGGTGATGGGGTAGAAGAGCCAGTGGTGGTGGGGTGAGACGCGGTGGTGGTGGGGTGAAGACGCGTGTGGCCAGTGGTGAGGGTGAAGACACGGCCAGTGGTGGTGGGGTGAAGACGCGGCCAGTGGTGGTGGGGTGAAGACACGGCCAGTGGTGGTGGGGTGAAGTGGCGGCCAGTGGTGAGGGGTGAAGACGCAGCCAGTGGTGGGGTGAAGACGCGGCCAGCCAGTGGTAGTGGGGTGGGGCCAGTGGTGAGGGGGCACGCGGCCAGTGGTGGTGGGGTGAAGACGCGGCCAGTGGTGGTGGGGGGTGAAGACGCAGTGGTCGGTGGGGGGTGAAGGCCAGTGGTGGTGGGGTGAAGACATGACCAGTGGTGAGGGGGTGAAGGACATGGCAGTGGTGGTGGGGTGAAGACGTGGCCAGTGGTGAGGGGGGTGAGACATGGCCAGTGGTTGTGGGGGTGAAGACATGACCCGGTGGTGGGTGAAGACGCGGCCAGTGGTGGGGGTGAAGACGCGGCCAGTGGTGACGTGTGGGGGTGAGAGAAGCGGCCAGTGGTGGTGGGGTGAAGACATGACCAGTGTTGGGGGGTGAAGACATGACAGTGGTGGGGGTGAAAGGCCAGTGGTGAGAGCCAGGGTGATGGGGTGACGCGGCCAGTGGTGTAGGGGTGAAGACGCGCCAGTGGTGATGGGGTGAAGACATGGCCAGTGGTGGGGTGAAGACGTGGCCAGTGTGGTGGGGGTGAAGACGCGGCCAGTGGTGGTGGTGGGGTGAACAGTGGTGGTGGGGTGCCGCGGCCAGTGGTGAGGGGTGAAGACGCGGCCAGTGGTGGGGGTGAAGACGCGGCCAGTGGTGATGGGGTGAAGACGCGGCCAGTGGTGGTGGGGTGAGACCAGTGGTGATGGGGAGGTGAAGACGCAGCCAGTGGTAGTGGGGTGAAGACGTGGGGGTGGTGACCAGTGGTGTTGAGGGGGTGAAGAACCTTGGGGGTGAAGAGGGCGGCCAGTGGTGGTGGGGTGAAGACATGTGGCCAGTGGTGATGGGGTGAAGACCTTGGCTTGGTGGTGATGGAGTTGAAGGCCTTGTGCAGTGGTGGGTGGGGTGAAGACGCAGCCAGTGGTGGTGGGGTGAAGACATGGCCAGTGGTGGGGGTGAAGACGGCCAGTGGTGGTGGGGTGAAGACGCGGCCAGTGGTGGTGGGGTGAAGACGCGGCCAGTGGTGGTGGGGGTGAACCTTGCTGGCTCCCCCAGTGGTGGGGGGTGAAGACGCGGCCAGTGAGACGCAGCCAGTGGTGGTGGGGTGAAGACGCGGCCAGCCGGTGGTGGTGGGGTGTGAAGACGCGGCCAGTGGTGAGGGGGTGAAAGGAGCCACTTGGCCGGCCAGTGGTGGTGGGGGGTGAAGACGTGGCCGGCCAGTGGTGGTGGGGGGTGAAGACGCGGCCGGCCAGTGGTGGTGGGGTGAGCACGCGGTGGTGGGGGGGTGAGACATGGTGGTGGGGTGAAGACGCGGCCAGTGGTGGGGGGTGAAGACGCGGCCAGTGGTGGTGGGGGTGAAGGCGTGTGTGGCCAGTGGTGGGGGGGTGAACCGGCTTGACCAGTGGTGGTGGGGTGAAGACGCGGACAGTGGTGATGGGAGGCATGTGTGGTGGGTGATGGGGTGAAGACGCGGCCAGTGGTGAGTGGGGGGTGAAGACGCGGCCAGTGGTGGTGGGGGTGAGACATGGCCAGTGGTGATGGCGGAAGTGGTGGTGGGGTGAAGAGTGGTGATGGGGGTGAAGACGCGGCCAGTGGTGGTGGGGTGAAGGTGCCTCGCGGCCAGTGGTGAGGGTGAAGACACGGCCAGTGGTGGTGGGGTGAAGACGCGGCCAGTGGTGAGGGGGTGAAGACGCGGCCAGTGGTGGTAGGGTGAACGGGCCAGTGGTAGGGGTGAGACGCGGCCAGTGGTGGTGGGGTGAAGACGCGGCCAGTGGTGATGGGGTGAAGACGTGGCCAGTGGTGGGGGTGAAGACGCGGCCAGTGGTGGTGGGGTGGTGTGGTGATGCACGGCCAGACACTGGCCAGTGGTGAAGACGCGGCCAGTGGTGAGGGTGAAGGGCGGCCAGTGGTGGTGGGGTGAGACGGCAGTGGTGATGTGAAGACGTGGCCAGTGGTGGGGGGGTGAAGACGGCCAGTGGTGGTGGGGGTGAAGACGGCCAGTGGTGATGGGGTGAAGACTTGCGGCCAGTGGTAGTGAGACACGGCCAGTGGTGGTGGGGGTGAAGACGTGGCCAGTGGTGATGGGGTGCCAGTGGTGATGGGGGTGAAACGTGGCCAGTGGTGGTGGGGTGAAGACGCGGACAGTGGTGGTGGGGTGAAGACGCGGCCGCGGCCAGTGGTGGTGGGGGTGAAGACGCGGCCAGTGGTGGGTGGGGTGAAGAGCGCGGCCAGTGGTGGTAAGGAGTGAAGACGTGGCCAGTGGTGATGGGGTTCAGTGGTAGTGGGGTGAAGACATGACCCAGTGGTAGGGGAAGAACGCGGCCAGTGTGTGTGGCAACGGCCAGTGGTGGTGGGAGGTGAAGACGCGGACAGTGGTGGTGGGGTGAAGACGCTGACCAGTGGTGGTGGGGAGGTGAGAGGCCAAGAGCGGCCAGTGGTGGTGGGGTGAAGACGCGGACAGTGGGTGGGGGTGAAGACGCGGCCAGTGGTGGTGGGGTGAAGACGCGGCCAAGGACGGCCAGTGGTGAGGGGTGGGCACCGGACAGTGGTGGTGGGGTGAAGACGCGGCCAGTGGTGGTGGGGTGAAGACGCGACCAGTGTGTGTGTGTGTGTGTGTGTGTGCTAATGGACATACTGTATAAACGTACGTCTTTCATATCTCACGTTGAAATCTCCTTTGTCTCCTCTGTGACTACAACTTGTACATCATCACTGCTCTGTCATACGGTGCTCATTCATGACTGCTGTAGTCTTGTAGTACAGTACAGTACAGTATGGTGTACCTTTAAACTTGGTAACAGTTTTGAGTTCGTGCACAGGGGTGTCACTGTCATGATGCAACCATTTATGTGAATTCTTCTTGATATAAGTATACATAAGTATTATAAACTTGTTAAGGTGTGTGTGTGTGTGTGCACACACACACAGGGTGATATAATGCGTCTAGTGTGTCAGCATTATGGTAGTGTTAAGGTGCAAACACTGCTTGCTTCCTCTCGTTTTCAGCTACCGCCGCTGGCTAACCCTGTTGGTGAACTGGGAAAGAGCCTTGCGTAAGTCTTCCCCTGCCTGTATACAGCCTCTTCGCCAGTACGATTCACACTGTGCCTCTTCGTGGCAACACACGGTAACTGTGTACCTCGCGGCCCTAGGCTAGACCAGCAGGGGATCTCGGAACAGCAGTGGGCCACAGAGGGACGGCACGTGGACACGTCCTGGCGCTTATCAACCACTGCCCCACTTCATACGGATTGACCTTGGTAGGTATAAGGCTACGGGAATAAACCCCCGAACGAAAAATCTGCAATGGAGCCTCGCATTAGGCAGACATGCCTAAAAAGCTCCAGTAAGACTCCAGCTGCAGAATAGATGGAAGATTTAACCTACATGGAAACCCAAGGACCACGCCGGCGGAAGAAGGCAATGCAAGATGGACAGGTTACTAAGGCAAAACCTAATAAACTGAGCTATCTTTAGTCCATTGCAACTCTCCTCCCCAGTCATTGCAGGTACCTGCACCACTGGATTTGGAAAAGGGAAAGCCAAAATGTGTGGTTGCAGTCTGCGCTCCTGTTTCACCACATAAATCATCTCACACGCAGACAGCATCCAGCTCTTTATCATCAAAACCCTTATACCCCCAAAGTCCAATGGCAACAGACGAATGGCGACGGGGAGAGGTAGAGATGACTGCTGGGAGTCTCTAGTCACAACTCTGCACTAAGCAGCATAGATAACATGATCGTTTATGCACTGGGATCTAGGCAGCAGTGCAATCCGGTCCTGTCTGTGCGACTGAACAGCTATTTCCAGGATCCACTCTGCTCACCTCACATGGGGAGGAGGCTAGAAAAGGTGCCCTATACATAGCCTGCCTAAAGAACCAACCTGACTGGGCAACCGCAACCAGTAAGGTTATCCCAATGTGATCGAAAACATAATTACATATCAAAGCAAAAACAAACTATACAACCTCTTATGGTCGCTGCATGGAATGTCGGGACCTTTCTGGATACTGGCACTATTGAGCGTCCTGAAAGAAGAACTGCCCTTGTGGCAAAAGAGCTGTCTAGGTATAACATCAACATAGCAGCCATTAGTGAGTTCCGGCTCCCAGACGTTACATAGAGCTGGGCTCCGGCTATACCTTCTTCTGGAACGGTAAGCTACTCTGGAAAGATACCGCATTTATAGAGTTGGCTTTGCCATTCGCCAATCCATCCTACATAGGCTAACAGATATGCCTGTTGGTGTCAACGAGCGCTTCATGAGTTGTTCATCAGCGCATACGCCCCTCACTGGATGCAGAGGATTACATCAAGGAGGCCTTTTACGCCGACCTTGACAGAATGGTAATTTCTATTCCCAGAGAAGATAAGGTTGTGCTCCTAGGTGACTTCAATGCCAATGTTGGCAGAGATGCTGACATGTGGCAGGAACCATTGTAGAAACGGAGTGAGGCAGTGTATTCCCAACGGCCTAATCCTCCTCAACAATTGTGATGAACACAACATCACTATCACCAACACCTTGTTTAAGCAGGCAGACTAATTCAAGGGTCCATGGCAACACCCACGATCCAAACATTGACATCTCATTGACTACATCATTATCAAAAAAAGAGATCGCCGATATCCTCATCACCCGTTCCATGCGTGGCTCAAACCACTGTGACACAGATCATCGGCTCGTCAGAGCAAAACTCTCCCTCCACGTTGCCCCAAAACGTAGAAGGCAACAAGTCTCCAGAAGAGGTTTTAACACCAAGCGACTGGAGGATCAAGCGGTAGCATATGCTTTCAGAGAGCAGCTCGACGATGTGCTATAAACAGCCCAACAGCAAATAACCTAAATCCGAGAGGGGAATTGGGTTTCCTCGACACTGTCATCACAAAAACCTGTAGAAGACTCTCGGCCAGATCGAAAGAAAACACCAGGACTGGTTTAATGAAAACAATCAGGAAATCAACTTACACGTTGATGGTAAATGTGCTGCTTTTACAAACTGGCAAAACAACCCTCAGTTTTGGACCAAAGCTGACACTTTCCACCAGAAGAAAGTGATGGCCCAAAGCAAACTTCGCAATCTAATGAACTAATGGTAGAAAAATATTGCGAGTGAAACGCAAAAAATTGCCGATGAACATAAGATACGTAAGTTTTTGAAGTTCACTAAAACAATTTATGGCCCAACTACTCATGGCGAGGCCCTCCCTCCACTCATCCAACGATAACATGTATCTGTCAGCGCTGGAAAGAGCACTACCATTCCCTGCTCAACCAAAACTCCGATATGAATGTCCTGATTACCAAGGCGGTCCCTCAGCACCCACAGCTGACCCACCTCGGTTATTCTCCATCCCATGATGAGGTAGCTACTACCCCTAAGCAGATAAATAATAACAAAGCCAGATGGCCTGATGGAATCCCTGCCGAGGTGTATAAAGCAGGAGAACCTCTGCTTACCAGTGTTACGAACCCCTCCACCAATTGTCATGATCTACCTACCCAGCACTACGAACCACGCCATCTATTGTCCTGATCTACCTACCCAGCACCACGAGCAACGCCATCTAGGGACGAGACACGAGTATGACTCGTCTTAGTTACCACTCCGGGGTTTCCCTTCTCCATATCCTGGTTGTTGAGTCACTTCCTCCAAGTCTTCTTTGTCAGCTCGAGTTCGAGGAGAGAGCACTACACTCTGGGAAGTGACCACAGGATCACCTATCCTCTAAACCTACGGCACAGTGACTACCTACCGTCTTCTACAATACTCAGCCTTGCTCGTCAGCCATCTCAGCTCCTCACTTAAGTATTTGTAATCTTGTATTGCCTCTCCCACCTCCACCTTGCTTCACGATTGTTTTATGTTGTATTAATATGTATATACTGTTAATGTTTAGGTTAAGTTTGGTTAAGGGTAATTTATAGGAAGCTGAATATTTTGTTAAGGAATTTATGGTACTTTATTATACACAACGAAAACTCGCATCCTTTGTCTACCCTTTTATAGTCCGATTGTCTTTGTTTTTTTATTGTTGTTACCTGTTGGGATCTGGGTAGACTTTTAACTATATTCTAAATCCCCAACTCGTAACAAATGGCGACCGTGACAGGACTCGACCTTAAGTACCATATTCCTTCCCCCCTTGTTACTCATTGTTAATTATTCCTCCCAGTCACTTCTGTTCACAATTGCTTTACGGTGGTTTAAAGTTTCCTTCATATGTGTGTGCATATATTGGTATTATCGTATAGTAAGAGTGACAGACGTAGGATATTAGGTTCCAAGTGTCATAAGGCTTACCTGTTATTACACGTGGCAGTCGTGTAGTAAGTCTTATCGAGTGTAGGGAAGAATCCGGATCTGTTTAATGCCGTACCCTCACTCCAGAGTAGGCTGTTCCATAGTCACTAGTTCAGGGTGAAGTGATATCTTGGGACGCCCCGCTCTACCAGGACCCCATAATTATAAAGCCTCAATTATTGTTCTTCTCATTATCTCATTTGGGGTCAATCAAGTAACTCAAGGGTTGTTAATCCGGATCTTTATATTAATGCCGTAATACGCCCTTCCTCTTTCAAGTATCTCAGGGTTGTTAATCCGGATCTTTATATTAATGCCGTAATACGCCCTTCCCCTTTCAAGTCTCTTATCCTTATCTAAGGATCTTCTCAAAAGAACAATATTCACAAGTGTAATTTCCCTAGGTATAACTTGGGTAGTTTCCGGGACTTTCTGGTTATCCACTGCCGTGATATTTTCTAGGGTATCCACTTATCTTATCTTTTGACCATTAGTTAATTTATCCTATTTTTCTTAACAATGGCCACCTCAGGTTTTGATCTCCAGGATTTTATTGAAAATCCTTCCGTAGCTAAATTACGTGTTAATATCCTGAAGAAAGAATGGAAAGAAATAGCCAACTATTACAATATCCCATTTTCACAGCAACTGACTAAGGAAATGTTAAAAAATCATGTAATTGAAATGTTGGTTCAGCAAGAAGTTTTAAAAGAATCCGCTGTTGACCGATTAACGCCCATGTCCAAGAAACTTCAACCACTATCCACCACCCCTCCTCACTCAGAAGTTGCTTCAGGTCTGGCTAGCCCTCAAGAAAAAGCACAAAGAGTAGACGCCTTAGAACTAGAACGAGCTAGGTTCGAGTTCCAAATCAAAATGAAAGAACTCGAGTTGGAACAGGCCAAGTTGGAGCAGGAGGTTAGACTGAAAGAACTACAGGTGAGAGAGACAGAAGTCACCTTAACATCGGAGTTTAAATCAAAAGAAGTGGCATTAAAAGAGAAACTAGCTGCTTTTAACCCTGCTACTGCTTCTTCCCTTGTTCCCGGGTTTGATGAATCCGATATGGACGGGTCATTTAGGACTTTTGAGGAAATAGCCGGGAAGAATGAGTGGCCCAAGGACCAGTGGGTGTCAGTGTTAGTTCCTAAATTATGTGGTAAGGCTCGTAGAGTTTATAACTGTTTAGACCAGACTGATGATTATGATAACGTAAAAAAGAATATCCTCACCTCTTATGCTATCACGCCAGATGGATACCGGCAGAAGTTTCGTAAACTAACCAAACCATTTTCACACACCTTTGTTGAGTTTGCTCAAGAAAAGCTTAGGTTTTTTAAGAAGTGGTTAGAGGCTACAGAGACCTCCACATTTCAGGATTTGTTAAATTTGGTAGTCCTGGAGGAGTGGAAGAGCAAGATACCATTTCACATCTTGAAGCATGTGGAGGAGCGTGGAGAGGTTAATTTAGGGCGTGCTGCTGAGCTGGCTGATGCGTACGCCTTGCTGGTGGAGTCACTGGGCAGTAGAGAACGTGGTACTTTCCGACATGTTAGGTCCTCCTCTGATGATAACCTTGGGGGCGTGAGTGGTAGGTCGAAAGGTCCCACACCTACCCCCCCTGATGCAACCAAGTTTACTTGTTCTTACTGTAAAAACCCAGGCCATACGATCCAGACTTGTAAACACCCAAAGTGTAGAATTGCTAAAAGTAGTTCCCTGGATCCCAAATCCAAACCAATAGCAAACACCAATGTGGAAAGGCCCCATCAGGATCTCTTCTCTTCATTCACCTATGAGGGAAAAATTTCAATCATAGAGGGGTCTCGTTCTTTCCCTATTCGTATACTACAAAGCACAATCTATCCTCCTGTTTAACGTCATTCCTGATATATCTACCGCATTTACTAATGAGAGTGTTCTAATTTCAGATCTCTCATCCCATTCTTCCTATCCTTTAGCTAAAGTGCACCTCCAATGTCCCTTGATTACTGGGGAAGTGCAAATAGCCATTAGGAAAGACCCAATGCCTGTGAGCGGCATTCATTTATTATTGGGTAATGACTTGGTAGGAGATCTAGTGGTTCCCAACATAAAGACAGTCGACTCTCCCTTACCTGTCAACTCCACCACTGACCTTGAAGAAACTATTCCTCACCTTTTCCCATCTTGTGCTGTCACCCGGTCACAGAGTGTGCGAAATGGGCCCTCTTCATCTGAAACCACCTCCAATATCTTACTACCCACAGAAGATCTGTACAATAAGACCATTAGTAAGGATGAGCTCATTACAGCCCAACAATCTGATCCATCTTTGTTCAAACAGGTGATGAAAGACCCCAGTGTGGACCATTGTACATCTTCGGCTTACCACCCACCGTCCCAAGGTTGCTTGGAACGGTTCCATGAAAACTTTCAAATCAATGCTAATAAACTATCTCCCCTCAACTATATAGTCCATACTCCTGATCGCCGAAAAGATTCACAACTTGTTCACATTAATCTCATGAAACTTTACCATTCCAGGCAGTCAGAGGAAGACATCCCAGAGGCTATAAGCCAACCAGTAATGCATACGGTTTTGTCAGGGCCGGAGCCGGAGACAGATGACATGGATCTATTGGAGAATTTAGACTTCCCTCTACCTAAAGAAAACCCTGCTAACAGTCACATACTCAACAACTTGGATGAGTATTTTTCTGTTCTGAATCCATCTCAAGCAAAAGATCTCACTAAGTTATTATCAACATTTCCTAAAGTCACGTCAGACCTCCCAGGGTTTTGCAATATACTTAAACATGATATTAAGCTAATCTCAGATGATGTACAACCCATTAGGCAATCAGCCTATCGACTAAATCCACAAAAAAGAGAGATTATGAAAAAGGAGGTAGACTTTTTGTTAAAACATAACTTAGCTGAGCCTAGTACCTCCCCCTGGGCTTCACCTTGCCTTCTCATTCCAAAACCCGATAGCACTTTTCGTTTCTGTACCGATTATCGTAAAGTGAACCAGGTCACTGTCTCAGACTCCTACCCTTTACCTTTGATTGAAGATATAATAGACAGCATAGGCTGTGCAAAATTTATCAGTACCGTGGACCTGTTGAAAGGATATTATCAAGTGGGACTCACGGATAGGGCAAAAATAATCTCGGCATTTATAACTCCATTTGGTCTTTTTCAATATTTGGTTATGGCGTTTGGCTTTTCTAATGCTCCGGCCACATTCCAGAGGGCCATCAACTTACCTAATTCAGGACCTAGGTGGGACGTTCGCCTACCTGGATGACCTGGTGGTGGTGTCGGACGGCTGGGACGAACATCTGGTGCGTTTGGAGATACTGTTGCACGACTGCAAGAGACTGGATTCACCATAAACCTGGCTAAATCTGCTTTTGGCCGGACCTCAGTGACTTACCTGGGACATATCGTTGGGCATGGTATGGTGAGACCCAAGGACGCAAACGTTAGAGCCATCTTGTCCTTCCCCACTCCAAGGACGAGGAAGGAACTCATGCGCTTCCTGGGGATGTGCGGCTACTACCGTCGGTTCTGCAGTAACTTCTCCAGCGTGGCCGGACCCCTCACAGACCTTACCAGTTCTGCGGTCCCTTACATCTGGAACCAGAGGTGCGACCAGTCTTTCCACCGCCTCAAAGCCTTCCTTGCCTCCAAGCC
The DNA here is from genome assembly GCF_018991925.1 of Homarus americanus. Taxonomy (NCBI): domain Eukaryota; kingdom Metazoa; phylum Arthropoda; class Malacostraca; order Decapoda; family Nephropidae; genus Homarus; species Homarus americanus. The sequence goes on from NW_024737042.1 coordinate 17,458,919, forward strand.
TGTAGTCCACCCCCCTGACTACACCTTGCCCTTCCATCTGCAAATCGACGCTAGCGGTGTCGGAGTGGGGGCTGTGCTCCTACAACCCGACCCAACCACTGATGTCCTTCACCCTGTGGCATACTACTCCGCCAAGTTGAAAAAACATCAGACCAACTACTCGACCATAGAGAAGGAGGCCCTGGCTCTGGTGTTGGCAATAAAGAAGTTTGAATGTTACCTCCAGTCTTGCTCACAAACAACCCTAGTCTTCACCGACCATAACCCACTCACGTTCATCCAAACCAACGAGACCTCCAACCAGCGAATCCTCCGCTGGGCTCTCCTCACCCAGCCCTATAATCTACAAGTCCGGCACATAAAGGGGGTGGACATCATGATTGCGGACTCCTTATCCCGAGCTCCAGTGGAAATGCAGCAGCCACTCTCCAGACGCACCAGGTGATCACCTCCTTCGCGCCCGCGCTATGGAGGTCTTTGGAGGGGGGGTGTGTTACGAACCCCTCCACCAATTGTCATGATCTACCTACCCAGCACTACGAACCACGCCATCTATTGTCCTGATCTACCTACCCAGCACCACGAGCAACGCCATCTAGGGACGAGACACGAGTATGACTCGTCTTAGTTACTACTCCGGGGTTTCCCTTCTCCATATCCTGGTTGTTGCGTCACTTCCTCCAAGTTTTCTTTGTCAGCTCGAGTTCGAGGAGAGAGCACTACACTCTGGGAAGTGACCACAGGATCACCTATCCTCTAAACCTACGGCACAGTGACTACCTACCGTCTTCTACAATACTCAGCCTTACTCGTCAGCCATCTCAGCTCCTCACTTAAGTATTTGTAATCTTGTATTGCCTCTCCCACCTCCACCTTGCTTCACGATTGTTTTATGTTGTAATAATATGTATATACTGTTAATGTTTAGGTTAAGTATGGTTAAGGGTAATTTATAGGAAGCTGAATATTTTGTTAAGGAATTTATGGTACTATATTATACACAACGAAAACTCGCATCCTTTGTCTACCCTTTTATAGTCCGATTGTCTTTGTTTTTTGTTGTTGTTACCTGTTGGGATCTGGGTAAACTTTTAACTATATTCTAAATCCCCAACTCGTAACACCAGCCATCTCCACTCTCTCATGGAGAATATATGGATGAAGAAGGAAATCCCCCAAACTCATTATTTATAAGAACAAGGGAGACCTGTCAGACTGTGGAAACTACCGCTTGATCTGGCTATTGTCAATAGTTGGCAAGATTATCGCCCGAGTCCTCCTAAACAGACTTCGAATTGAGGCAGAAAATTTCCTCCAAGAATCTCATTGTGGGTGTAGAGTAAGTCACTAACTTTAACTTTAGACCATCACGTGGCACCACTGACATGATCTTTGATGCCCACCAGATACAGGAAAAGAGCAGAAAACAGGCAATCATCTGCCTTACTAAAGCCTTCGAACCGCTCATCAGGAAAGCTCTCGTTTTGGCTGCCCACCAAAATTCATCGCCATTGTGAAGAAACTCCATGATGGCATGAGCGGCAGTGTCCTGCACAATGGCACCCAGTCCGAGTTCTTCCCCATCCATACGGGAGTAAAACAAGGATGTGTACTGGCACCAACTCTCCTTTTCATTTTCTTGGCTGCCTTCTTTATTCATGCCAGTGCCAATTTAGCCGGCTGGGTGGACATCTAGTATCGGATGAGGGGACTTTTCAAAAGACGACTCCAGGCACGAACAAAGTGTCGGCCGCTTCCATTACTAAACTTCAGTATGCAGACGACCACACGCTCGTTGCTAACACTGAACGCGACCTACAGAAGGTCCTGAACACGTACGCAGATGCGTATGCACACTTTGGCCTTGAGGTGAATGTATAGTCCCCAAAAAGTACCATTAGCCATGGGGTCGATGTGGTTCGAGGCTTTCCAAGCAATGTTACACAATCTGTTTCTGAACAGTTGGTAGCTTTACATCCGCGACCTCTGATCATGAATGAGTATATTTATGTATTCGAACGATGTGAAGTCCTCCGAGGCTTCAGATAAAATTTTACATGAATCGGAGTGGATGTTGTAAATGAACACCAACGCCATCCCAGTCATCAAAGTTCATTGAATGCAAGATGACGTAACGCTGAAATAGCACGGCACACTGGGGTGAGTGAACCCACAGTATCTCGATGGGTTAGGCGCCATGAAACAACTGGTGCCATATGAAACCTTATTTCGGTGTTGATTAAACCAATTCAATTTACATATCTGTAACATGGCAGATCCCATGTAGACTGATATATTGCATATAGTTGCAGCTGTTTTTTTCTAATATCATATGCGATTTGATTAGTATCTCTTCATAAATCAGACATGTCGTGAACAACATGAGGAAGTATATTGTAAAACCAGTAGAGCGACGTAATGGTGAAATGTCCGTTTTGAGGTCTGTCTCAGTCTCAGTTGTCATGTTCCGAAACACTTCAATTTAATGTATATTTCAGTGTTATTGTAATCATCAGTCAGTGGCTTGCTTACATATGCCTTGCTTCTACCCAGCACGATACATACTGTACTTTAATATAGCTTTATGAATTTTTTTTGTTATATTGAAGTATCTTTTATGCCATACAAGGACGACTCCCTCCCCCAGTCGTTACCCCATCTTCAACAGTTGCTGATAGTAGTTTGCTTTTTGTTGCGTTAACAGAATCTATTTTCGTTTACAAAGCTCATTGATGATTGTATGTACAGAACCTCTTGAGGAAGTCACACTTATGCAACAAAGACATATATAGTTTCCTACAATTATCTGTACTGTATTCTTAACCATGTTCGATGTGAACTTTTCATTAGAATTGTTGAAGGTATTTTATAGAACTAACCATGGACGTCCATGAAACATTATTTACAATCCCTCTGCAATTCTAACTCACAGCAAACGTGGCGAGGAACACTGCAGAGTTATGTATAGAATTTGATGGAGTACATAATTATGTTTTGGATTTGTAACGTCCGGGAGGAAATCGGTAAACTCATTCATCTAGGGCCTGTAAATATATACATCACAAGATTTTGTAAATAAATCCTGTGCATACAGTATAAAACACACACTTATGTTTGTATATTCAAGCCACAGGTAACTAGAACACTCCTCAAGGCTCAAACCACTGACTCCTGTTTTAATACATCTCCTTATACTAGTATATATGTTAGGCTAAATGGTCGAAAAACAACTTACAAGGCGTTGTGGTTGTTTTTCGTTCTTTGGGCCTAATATATGCACCAATAATTCACATAAAAATACACATTACTATATAAACCACTCCTTTAAAGCAAAATTTATAAAGAGACTTTACAACGCAGCAGCAGCAGCAACAGGAGAGAGAGAGGGAACACTGGAGGCCAAACAGTGACATTGTTTAATACATTCATATATTCAGCAGAAATTTATGCAGACTCCCTGACACTATTTTATGCAACAGGGAAGAATATAAAGCTGTTGTATGTAATTAATCCCACAGACGGGACTAAAAAATATTAAAGGTTGTCCAGAAAGTGTTTTATTAAACCCCACTAGCTGGGGGACGAATATTTTTGTCGTCTTTGTTATTTAATGCGGGAGGATGAACGAAGGTGGGAGGAGGGATGTTCAGATTTTTATATGGGTTAGAAGGTTCATTTGCTTCTAAATTAATTCTGATATGTATGAGTAGTGGTGATCAGTAATGAAGTATGAATAGTGGTGTTCAGTAATGAAGTATGAGTAGTGGGCTTCATTATGAGTAGTGGTGTTCATTAATGAAGTATGAGTAGTGGTGTTCAGTAATGAAGTATGAGTAGTGGGGTTCAGTAATGAAGTATGAGTAGTGGGGTTCAGTAATGAAGTATGAGTAGTGGGGTTCATTAATGAAGTATGAGTAGTGGGGTTCAGTAATGAATTATGAGTAGTGGTGTTCAGCAATGAAGTATGAGTAGTGGTGTTCAGCAATGAAGTATGAGTAGTGGGGTTCAGTAATGAAGTATGAGTAGTGGTGTTCATTAATGCAGTATGAGTAGTGGTGTTCATTAATGAAGTATGAGTAGGGGTGATCATTAATGAAGTATGAGAAGTGGGGTTCATTAATGAAGTATGAGTAGTGGGGTTCAGTAATGAATTATGAGTAGTGGCGTTCATTACTTCAGTATGAGTAGTGGGGTTCATTAATGAAGTATGAGTAGTGGGTTTCATTAATGAAGTATGAGTAGTGGTGTTCAGTAATGAATTATGAGTAGTGGTGTTCATTAATGAAGTATGAGTAGTAGGGTTCATTAATGAAGTATGAGTAGTGGGGTTCATTAATGAAGTATGAGAAGTGGTGTTCATTAATGAAGTATGAGTAGTGGTGTTCAGTAATTAATTATGAGTAGTGGTGTTCATTAATGAAGTATGAGTAGTGGGGTTCATTAACGAAGTATGAGTAGTGGGGTTCAGTAATGAAGTATGAGTAGTGGGGTTCATTAATGAAGTATGTATAGTGGTAATCAGTAATGAAGTATGAGTAGTGAGGTTCAGGAATGAAGTCTGAGTAGTGGTGTTCATTAATGAAGTATGAGTAGTGAGGTTCAGTAATGAATTATGAGTTTTGGGGTTCATTAACGAAGTATGAGTAGTGGGGTTCAGTAATGAAGTATGAGTAGTGGTGTTCAGTATTGAAGTATGAGTAGTGGGGTTCAGTAATGAAGTATGAGTAGTGGTGTTCAGTATTGAAGTATGAGTAGAGGTGTTCAGAATTGAAGTATGAGTAGTGGGGTTCAGAAATGAAGTATGAGGAGTGGTGTTCAGTATTGAAGTATGAGTAGTGGGGTTCAGTATTGAATTATGAGTAGTGGGGTTCAGTAATGAAGCATGAGTAGTGGGGTTCAGTATTAAAGTATGAGTAGTGGGGTTCAGAAATGAAGTATGAGTAGTGGGGTTCAATAATGAATTATGAGTAGTAGTGTTCAGTATTGAAGTATAGTAGGGTGTTCAGAATTGGAAGTATAGTGGTGGGGTTCAGAAATGAGAGAGTATAGTAGTTGGGTTCAGTAATGAAGTATGAGGTGGTGTTCAGTATTGAATTATGGTAGTGGGGTTCGGTAATGAAGCATGAGTAGTGGTGTTCAGTAATGAAGTATGAGTAGTGGGGTTCAGTAATGAAGTACGAGTAGTGAGGTTCAGTAATGAAGTATGAGTAGTGGTGTTCAGTATTGAAATATGAGTAGTAGCATTCAGAATTGAAGTATGAGTAGTGGTGGTCAGTAATGAAGTATGAGTAGTGGGGTTCAGTAATGAAGTATGAGTAGTGGGGTTCGATAATGAAGTATGAGTAGTGGGGTTCAGCAATGAAGTATGAGTAGCGGGGTTCAGTAATGAAGTATGAGTAGTGGTGTTCAGAAATGAAGTATGAGTAGTGGGGTTCAGTAACGAAGTATGAGTAGTGGGGTTCAGTAATGAAGTATGAGTAGTGGGGTTCAGTAATGAATTGAGAGTAGTGGTGTTCATTAATGAAGTATGAGTAGTGGTGTTCAGCAATGAAGTATGAGTAGTGTTCAGTAATGAAGTATGAGTAGTGGTGTTCATTAATGAAGTATGAGTAGTGGTTCATTAATGAAGTATAGGGGTGTTCATTAATGAAGTATGAGTAGTGGTGTTCATTAATGAAGTATGAGTAGTGGGGTTCAGTAATGAATTATGAGTAGTGGCGTTCATTACTCAGTATGAGTAGTGGGGTTCATTAATGAAGTATGAGTAGTGGGTTTCATTAATGAAGTATGAGTAGTGGTGTTCAGTAATGAATTATGAGTAGTGGTGTTCATTAATGAAGTATGAGAGTAGGGTTCATTAATGAAGTATGAGTAGTGGGGTTCATTAATGAAGTATGAGAAGTGGTGTTCATTAATGAAGTAGAGTTGTAGTGTTCAGTAATGAATTATGAGTAGTGGTGTTCATTAATGAAGTATGAGTAGTTTATTAACGAAGTATGAGTAGTGGGGTTCAGTAATGAAGTATGAGTAGTGGGGTTCATTAATGAAGTATGTGTAGTGGGTAATCAGTAATGAAGTATGAGTAGTGAGGTTCAGGAATGAGTATGAGTAGTGGTGTTCATTAATGAAGTATGAGTAGTGAGGTTCAGTAATGAATTATGAGTTGTGGGGTTCATCAACGAAGTAGAGTAGTGGGGTTCAGTAATGAAGTATGAGTAGTGGTGTTCAGTATTGAAGTATGAGTAGGGGTTCAGTAATGAAGTATGAGTAGTGGTGTTCAGTATTGAAGTATGAGTAGTGGGGTTCAGTAATGAAGTATGAGTAGTGGGGTTCAGTAATGAAGTATGAGTAGTGGTGTTCAGTATTGAAGTATGAGTAGAGGTGTTCAGAATTGAAGTATGAGTAGTGGGGTTCAGAACTGAAGTATGAGGAGTGGTGTTCAGTATTGAAGTATGAGTAGTGGGGTTCAGTATTGAATTATGAGTAGTGGGGTTCCGTAATGAAGTATGAGTAGTGGTGTTCAGTATTAAAGTATGAGTAGTGGGGTTCAGTAATGAAGTATGAGTAGTGGAGGTTCAGTAAAGAAGTATGAGTAGTGGTGTTCAGTATTGAAGTATGAGTAGAGGTGTTCAGAATTGAAGTATGAGTGGTGGGGTTCAGAAATGAAGTATGAGTAGTTGGGTTCAGTAATGAAGTATGAGGAGTGGTGTTCAGTATTGAATTATGAGTAGTGGGGTTCAGCATTGAAGTATGAGTAGTGGGGTTCAGTAATGAAGTAAGGAGTAGTGGGGTTCAGTAATGAAGTATGAGGAGTGGTGTTCAGTATTGAAGTATGAGTAGTGGGGTTCAGCATTGAAGTATGAGTAGTGGGGTTCAGAAATGAAGTATGAGTAGTGGGGTTCAGTAATGAAGTATGAGGAGTGGTGTTCAGTATTGAAGTATGAGTACTGGTGTTCATGTGGAATATTGAGTAGTTTCATTATTGAAGTATGAGTAGTGGGGTTCAGTAATGAAGTATGAGTAGTGGGGTTCAGTATTGAAGGTATGAGTAGTGGTGTTCAGTGTGATGTATGAGTAGTGGGGTTCAATGAGGAGTTGAGTGGTGTTCAGTATTGAAGTATGATGTAGTGGTTCAGTATTAGAAGTTCAATAATGAAGTATGAGAGTTGGGTTCAGTAATGTAGTATGGTAGTGGGGTTCAGTAATGAAGTATGAGTGATGGGGGTTCGGTAATGAAGTATGAGTAGTGGGGTTCTGTATTGAAGCATGAGTAGTGGGGTTCAGTAATAAAGTCGATGATATTGTTATGAGTTTTTGGGGTTTGGTAATGAAGTATGAGTAGTGGGGTTCAGTATTGAAGTATGAGTGGGGTTGTATATGATATATATTGGTGAATTATAGTGGGGCTAGTTATGTGATATGAGTAGTGGGGCTCAGTAATAAAGTATGAAAAGTGGAGTTCAGTAATGAAGTATGTGTTCAAAATTATAATTAAGTAGGGTTTAATGAAATGGTGTTGATTAGCTTCAGTATGAAGTGAGAGTGGGGTTCAGTAATGAAGTATGAATAGTGGTTCGTAATGAAGTGTAGTGGTGGTTCAGTATTGTGAAGTATGAGTAGTGGGGTTCAATGAAGTATGAGTAGTGGGGTTCAGTAATGAAGTATGAGTAGTGGGGTTCATTAATGAAGTATGGTAGTGGGGTTCAGTAATGAAGTATGAGTGGGGTTCATTAATGAAGTATGAGTAGTGGGGTTCAGTAATAATTATGAGTATTCATTAATGAAGTATGAGTAGTGGGGTTCATTAATGAAGTATGAGTAGTGGGGTTCATTAGTGAAGTATAGGTGGTGGGGTTCATTAATGAAGTATAGTGTGGTGTTCATTAATGAAGTATGAGTAGTGGTGTTCATTAATGAGGTATATGAGTAGTGGGGCTCATTAATGAAGTATGAGTAGTGGGGTTCAGTAATGAAGTGAGAGTAGTGTTCAGAAATGAAGTATGAAAAGATGGAGTTTCAGTAATGAAGTATGAGTAGTGGGATTGGGAAGTAGTGGGTTCAGTATGAATGAGTGGGAGTGTAGTGGGTTCAGTAATGAAGTATGAGTAGTGGGGTTCTGTGAGTAATGAAGTAGTGGGGTTTGTGTAGAAGTATGAGTAGTGGTGTTCATGTGAAGTGTAAATGGTAGGGTTCTGTAAGCATGAGTAGTGGGGTTCCATTAATGAAGTATGAGTAGTGGGGGTTCATTAATGAAGTATGAGAGTGATGTTCATGTGAAGTATGAGTAGTGGTGTGTTCATTAATGAAGTATGAGTAGTGGGGTTCATGTGAAGTATGAGTAGTGGGGTTCAGTAATGAAGTATGAGTAGTGGGGTTCAGTAATGAAGTATGGTGAGTGGGGTTCATTAATGAAGTATGAGTAGTGGTGTTCATTATAATATGGTAGTAGGGTTCTTATGAAATTAGGGGTTCATTAATGAAGTATGGTGAGTGGGGTTCATTATGAAGTTTGAGTTGAGAATTAGTGGTGGTGTTCAGAATGAAGTATGAGTAGGGGTTCATTAATGAAGGTATGATGAAGTAGTGTTCGTATGAAGTATGAGTAGTGGTGTCAATAATGAAGTATGAGTAGTGCATTAATGAAGTATGGTAGTGGGGTTCCTGTGAAGTATAGTAGTGGGGTTCATAATGAAGTATGAGAGTAGTGGGGTTCGTAGTATTATGGTAGTGTGTTTTTGTATGAGTAGTGGGGTTCAGTAATGAAGTATGAGTAGTGGTGTTCAGTATTGAAGTAGAATGGTGGGTTCATTAATGAAGTATAGTAGTGGTGTTCGTAGTATTAGTATGAGTGTGGGGTTCAGTAATGAAGTATAGGTAGTGAGTTCAGTAATAAGAGAGTATGTGTGGTTTCAGTATTGAAGTATGAGTAGAGGTGACTAAATTGAAGTATAGTGAGTGGGGTTCAGTAATGATGTGGGTGGTGTTCAAATATAGTAGGTAGTGGGGTTCAGTAGTGAAGTATGAGTAGTGGGGTTCAGTAATGGAAGTATGAGTAGTGGTGTTCAGTAATGAAATATGAGTAGTGGGTTTCAAGTATGGAAGTATGAGTGAGTGGGGTTCAATGAGAAGTATGAGTAGTGGTGTTCAGTATTGAAGTATGAGTAGAGGTATTCAGTAATGAAGTATGGTAGGTGGGGTTCAGTAATGAAGTATGAGTAGTTGGGTTTCAATGTGGAAGTATGAGGTGGTGTTCAGTAATGAAGTATGAGTAGTGGGTTCAAGTGAAGTATGAGTAGTGGGGTTCAGTAATGAAGTATGAGTAGTGGGGTTCAGTAATGAAGTATGAGTGGTGTTCAGTATTAGTATGGTAGTGGGGTTCAATATTGAAGTATAGTAGTGGGTTCAGTAATGAAGTATGGTAGTGGGGTTCAGTAATGAAGTATGAGGTGGTGTTCAGTATTGAAATGTGTAGTGGTGTTATTTGAGAGTATAGTAGTGGGGTTCATTAATGAGTATAGTAGTGGGGTTCAGTAATGAAGTATGAGTAGTGGGTTCAGTAATGAGTGTGGTGTTTAATAAGTATGAGTAGTGGGGTTCAGTAATGAAGTATGAGTGAGTAGGGTTCAGTAATGAGTTATATGAGGAGTGGTGTTCAGTATTGGAAGTATGAGTTAGTGGGGTTCAGTATTGATTGAGTAGTGAGTGTATGAAGTGGTAGGGTTCAGTAATGGAAGTATGAATAGTGGGGGTTCAGTAATGAAGTATGAGTAGTGGGGTTCAGTAATGAAATATGAGTAGTGGGGTTCAGTAATGAAGTATGATGATAGGTATTGAATAGGTAGTGTTCATGTATTGAAGTATGAGTAGTGGGGTTCAGTAATAAAATATGAGTAGTGGGGTTCAGTAATGAAGTATGAGTTTTGGGGTTCAGTAATGAAGTATGAGTAGTGGGGTTCAGTATTGAAGTGTGAGTGGTGAAGTATGAGTAGTGGGGTTCAGTAATGAATTATGAGTAGTGGGGTTCAGTAATGAAGTATAGTGAGTGGGGCTCAGTAATAAAGTATGAGTAGTGGGGTTCAGTAATGAAATTGTAGTAAGTGGGTGTTCAGTATTGAAGTATGAGTAGTGGGGTTCATAATGAAGTATGAGTAGTGGTGTTCAGTAATGAAGTATAGTAGTGGGGTTCAGTAATGAAGTATGAGTAGTGGTGTTCAGTATTGAAGCATGGAGTAGGGTGTTCAGTAATGAACATGAGAGAGGGTTTAGTAGTGAAGTATGAGTAGGGGTTCAGTAATGAAGTAAAGGAGTAGTGGGGTTCAATGGCTATGAGTAGTGGGTTCTAGTATTGAAGTATGAGTAGGGGTTCAGTATTGAAGTATGAGTAGTGGGGTTCAGTAATGAATTATGAGTAGTGGGGTTCAGTATTAATGGGAAAGTTTCTTAATGAAATATGAGTAGGGTTCAAAGGAGGTTCATTAATGAAGTGAGTAGTGGTGTTGTTATGAGTTGGTAGTGCTTATTGAAGTATGGAGTGGGGTTCAGTAATGATATGAGTAGTGGGGGTTCAGTAATGAAGTATGAGTATGGGGTTCAGTAATGAAGTATGAGTAAGTGGTTTCAGTATTGAAGTATGAGTAGGGGTTCAGTAATGAAGTATGAGTAGTGGGGTTCAGTAATGAAGTATGAGTAGGGGGTCTAGTAATGGAGATGAGTAGTGGGTTTAGTAATGAAGTATGAGTAGTGGGGTTCGTATGAAGTATGAGTAGGGGATTGTAATGAAGCATGAGTGTGGTGCTTGCAATGAAGTATGAGTAGTGGTGTTCAGTATTGAAGATGAGTAGTGGGGTTCTAAGTAATGAAGTATGAGTAGTGAGGTCTGTGCACGTATGATGAGTGGTGGGTTCAGTAATGAAGTAATAGTAGTGGTGTTCAGTATTGAAGTATGAGTAGTGGTTTCAGTGATGAAGTATGATTAGTGGGGGTTCAGTAATGAAGTATGAGTAGTGGTGTTCAGTATTGAAGTATGAGTAGTGTTCAATGTGAGAGTGTGGTATGTTCAGTAATGAAGTTATGTAGTGAGGGGTTCAGAGTAATGAAGTATGAGTAGTGGGGTTCAGTAATGAAGTATGAGTAGTGGGGTTCAGTATTGAAATATGAGTAGTGGGATTCAGTATTGAAGTATGAGTAGTGGTGTTCAGTAATGGTGAGTAGTGGGGTTCAGTAATGAAGTATGAGTGGTGGGGGTTCAGGATAATAAGTATGAGTAGGTGTTCAGTAATGAGTATGAGAGTAGTGGGGTTCAATAATGAAGTATGAGTAGTGGTGTCGTGAAAATGAAGTATGAGTTAGTATGTTGAGTAGTACAGTAATAAAGTATGAGTAGTGGTGTTCAGTATGAAGTATGAGTAGTGGGGTTCAGTAATGAAGTATGAGTAGTGGGGTTCAGTAATGAAGTATGAGTAGTGGGGTTTCAGTAATGAAGTATGGAGTAGTGGGGTTCAGTACGAAGTATGAGTGAAGTGGGTTCAGAATTGAAGTATGAGTAGTGGGTTCAGTAATGAAGTATGAGTAGTGGGGTTCAAAGAATGAAGTATGAGTAGTGGTGTTCAGTATTGGAAGTATGAGTAGTGGTGGGTCAGTAATGAAGTATGAGTAGTGGGTCTGTAATGAAGTATGAGTAGTGGGGTTCAGTAAGAAGTATGAGTAGTGGGTGTTCAGTAATGAAGTATGAGTAGTGGGGTTCAGTAAATGAGAGGTATGAGGAGTGGTGTTTGGCATTGAAGTATGAGTAGTGGGGTTTCAATAATGGAAGTATGAGTAGTGGGGTTCAGTAATGAAGTATGAGTAGGGGTTCAGTATTAAAGTATGAGTAGGGGGTTCAGTAATGAAGTATGAGTAGTGGGTTCAAGTAATGAATAGTATGAGTAGTGGGTCAAGTATGGAAGTATGAGTAGTGGGGTTCAGTATTGAAGTATGAGTAGTGGGGGTTCAGTAATGAATTGCGTGTTGTGGGGTTCAGTAATGATGTATGGGTTAGGGGTTCAGTAATGAAGTATGAGGAGTGGTGTTCAGTATTGAAGTATGTGTAGTGGGGTTCAGTATTGATGTATGAGTAGTAGGGTTCAGTAATGAAGTATGAGTTGGGGTTCAGTAATTTGAAGTATGAGTAGTGTTCAGTAATGAAATTACAGAGTAGTGGGGTTCAGTAATGAAGTATGAGTAGTGGGGTTCAGTGATGAAGTATGAGTAGTGGGGTTCAGTAATGAAGTATGAGGAGTGGTGTCATTATTGAAGCATGAGTAGTGGGGTTCAGTAATGGAGGCATGAGTAGTGGGGGTTCAGTATTGAAGTATGAGTAGTGGGTTCAGTAATGAAGTATGATTAGTGGGGTTCAGTATTGAAGTATGAGTAGTGGGGTTCAGTATTGAAGTATGAGTGAGTGGGGTTCATTAATGAAGTATGAGTAGTGGGTGTTCAGTATTGAAGTATGAGTAGTGTATGAGCATGAGTAGTGGGCTCAGTAATGAAGTATGAGTAGTGGGGGTTCGTAATGAAGTATGAGTAGTGGGGTTCAGTAATGAAGTATGAGTAGTGGGGTTCAGTAATGAAGTATGAGTAGTGGTGTCTGGCATTGAAGTATGAGTAGTGGGGTTCAGTATGAAGTATAGTAGTGTCAGTAATGTGGGGGTGGTTCAGTAATGAAGTTAGTGAGTAGTGGGGTTCAGTAATGAAGTATGAGTAGTGGGGTCAGTAATGAAGTATGAGTAGTGGGGTTCAGTAATGAAGTATATGTGGGGTTCAGTAATGAAATTATGATTAGTGGGGTTCAGTAATGAAGTATGAGTAGTGGTTCAGTAATGAAGTATGAGTGGTGGAGTTCAGTATTGAAAGTATGAGTAGTAGTGTTCAGTATTGAAGTATGGAGTGTGGGGTTCATGTAGAAGTATATGGTAGTGGGTTCAATGTAAGTGTGAGTAAGTGGGGTTCAGTAATGATGTATGAGTAGTGGGTCTCAAATTGGAAGTATGAGTAGTGGTGTTCCAGTAATGGAAGTGAGTGGTGGGGTTCAGTAATGAAGTATGAGTAGTGGGGTTCAGTAATGAAGTATGAGTAGTGGGGTTCAGTAATGATGAGTAGTTGGGGTTCAGTAATAGAAGTATGATGAGTGTTCAGTATTGGAAGTAGTAGTGTGTTTTGGAAAGTTGGGGTTCAGTTGAAGTATGAGTAGTGGGTTCAGTAATGAATGTAAGGAGTAGGGTGTTCAGTAATAAGTATGAGTAGCGGCGTTCAGTATTAAGTATGAGTAGTGGGGTTCAGTAATGGAAATATAGGTAGTGGGGTTCAGTAATGAGAGTATGAGGTGTGGTGTTAGTGTTGGAAGTATGAGTGGTGGATCTGTATTGAAGTATGGTGGTGGGGTTCAGTAATGAAGTATGGTGGTGGGGTTCAGTAATGAAGTATGAGTAGTGGCGTTCAGTAATGAGGTATGAGGTGGTGTTCAGTATTGGAAGTATGAGTAGTGGGTTCAATATTGAAGTATAGTGTGGGGTTCAGTAATGAAGTATGAGTGTGGTGGGGTTGTTCAGTAATGAAGTATATGAAGTGAGTGGGGTTCAGTAATGAAGTATAGTGAGTGGGGTTCAGTATTGAAGTGAGTAGTGGGGTTCAGTAATGGATTATGTGTTGTGGGGTTCAGTATTGGAAGTATGAGTGAGTGAGGTTCAGTAATGAAGTATAGATGATGGGGTTCAATGGAGTGATATGAGTAGTGGGGTTCAAGTAATGATATGGTAGTGGGGGTTCAGTAATGAGATTATGAGTAGTGGGGTTCAGTATTGAAGTATGAGTAGTGGGGTTCAGTAATGGAAGTGAGTAGTGGGGTTCAGTAATGAAGTATGAGTAGTGGAGGTTCAGTAATGAAGTATGAGTAGTGGGGGTTCAGTAATGAAGTATGAGTAGTGGTGTTCAAGTATTGGAAGTATGAGTAGTGGGGTTCAGTAGAAGTATGAGTAGTGGGGTTCAAGTAATGAAGTATGAGTTATGGGGTTCAGTATTGGTATAGATGGTGGGGCTCAGTAATGAAGTATGAGTAGTAGAGTTCAATGAGTATGAGTAGTGGGGTTCAGTAATGAGTATGAGTAGTGGGGTTCCAGTAATGAAGTATGGAGTAGTGGTGTTCAGTATTGAAGTATAAGTAGTGGGGTTCAGTAATGAAATTATGAGTAGTGGGGTTCAGTATTAGAAATTATGGAGTAGTGGGGTTCAGTAATGAAGTATGAGTAGTGGGGTTCAGTAATGAAGTATAGTGAGTGGGTTCAGTAATGAAATATAGTAGTGGGGTTCAGTAATGAAGTATATGTAGTGGTGTTCAGTAATGAAGTATGAGTAGTGGGGTTCAGTAATGAAGTATGAGTAGTGGTGTTCAATGTAATGAAGTATGAGTAGTGGTGTTCAGTAATGAAGTATGAGTAGTGGTGTTCAGTAATGGGGTATGAGTAGTGGGGTTCACTATTGAAACATAGATAAGGTTCAGTATCATAATGACAACGGGTTCAATAAAACAAACAATACAGTTCAATAATATTACTGATGAAGGAGATTCATATCTTACGTCAAAAACAAAAAACACAATTCTTAATATATTATGACTTTGAAATTCATCTTATATCCGAAAGATATTTGTTCGATGAATTTGAACAGTAAAAATAAAGAAACCAAATGATTAAAACAAAACAAAAATCCAGAGAAGCAAATCACAGTATGTTTATACCCGGAGGCTTCTGTCTTATCCTATACTGGTGTGTTGAAGCGTCGTTTGTGTTGTGATATATTTGAGTCAGTTAATGTTAATAATAATAACCATTGCACACATTAATCCTGGATTTTCATCTAAACATCAAATAAATTTATTTACTGTATTAACACATAAGTTAGATATATAGATAAATTACTACATCTTTCCACCCACAATATATCAAAACATCCAAGACACTATTTACAAACATAAGGCGCCCCCCTCCCCGCTGCAGTCGTACACACAACCCACATGCAAAGAAGAGCGCTTATACCCTGTATAATGTACACTGAATAGAAAAGAAAAGAAAAAAAAACCTGGGTCAAATTTGTTAGAACTCGGGTCTTTGTAAACGCTATTCTCAATTGGCTTTAGTCATAATGAACTCATATAATTTTATTAAGTTGCTATACCTATTACGGCTAGGACCGCTCATACCTTGGACCCATTCAACCAGTAGTTAAATTTTTAATCTTACTATTAGTATAAGAATACATTAAGTTGCTGCATCTCACTTGCATTTTCGGGACGATTTTCTCTTCGAACATCAGTGAGCCAGAAGATGCAAAATATTTCTCATGTACGCTTCACTTAAGGGAAACCTTAAGCACATGGGACTTTAAGAATCAGAACCATGATTTCCATGAAAGTTTCTGTATAGCTTTTAGGTTGCTTAATCGGGAGATAAAACATTTAGTACTTGAAAAGAGTCGATAAACTTGCCAGTATAATCGAGCGCCATGCTAAAGTAATTTTTAGCAAACAATTTATCATCAAGAAAATTTTCCAGCTATTTTCTTTGTCTTAATCAATTCAGCTTCATCTCCTGCCAGATTTGGAAACATTTGAACCCAGGTGTTGTGAACTGCTAGGAGGCTGTACCGATGTAGGGAAAATCATTATGTGGAAGGTTTACACAGTGCTAGTCTGGGGTATACAGTAGATAAGTCTAGCAGCGGAGGTTTTACAAGGTGGAATATTAAACAAAAAATGTCCTGGTAGACCGTATGGCGGGCGTGCAGGGACGGTACTGTAGCTCATCACAACAGTGTCAATAGAACGGGAAAGCGGTGATATCCTGAGAATGAACAATATCTATTATCTTTTCTTCTTTTACATTTTGGTGACGTGGATCAATGGGCAGAAACTTCAAAGAGACAGAGGAAATAATAGGAAGAGCGGAGAAAGGCAAGTATGGAATGCAGCAGGAGGGTGAGGAACAGTAAGTACAAACATTTATACATATCTTCTTATTCCTCACCTCTTATACTCCATATACGAAGTGAATCTTAGCATCTACAGTCACTGATTCACAGCACTTCATAATGAGACCTTCATACTGCGCATATTAGTCCGTTGTGTCCTGATCACGGTACTGAAGGTTAATAGGCCTTTTCAACTAAATATACGAAGATTCATACGTGAGCCTCTCTCTCTCTCTCTCTCTCTCTCTCTCTCTCTCTCTCTCTCTCTCTCTCTCTCTCTCTCTCTCTCTCTCTTTTCTCTCTCCCCCCTCTCAGCTGCGACCTTTGTGCCCTGAGCGCGTGGTTCAATCAGTCACAGTTGTGCCTCCCCTAATGGAATATTGGAAGGAATACTGACATGTGTCATAATGGTGAGTTTATACTTCTCTGATACATTCTTTCCCCCCTCCCCTCATCTCCTACAACTTCTCCCTCCCCGTCTCCCTCTCTTTCCCATCCTTCTCCCCCCCTTCCGCCATCTTCTTTTCTTTCTCATTCTCCTTTGCCCTCCTGGTCTTTTCTCCCCTGCCCCATCCCCCTCTTCTTTCCCCATGCTCTTTCATCCACCTCCATTCCTTCCCTCCTCATTCCCCTGTCCTCTTCCTCCTTCCTTTCCTCCTCCTCCTCTTCCTTCTTCTCCCCCTCTCATTCCTCCTTCCCCATCTTTTCCTCTCCTCTTTCTTCCTATATTTTTTTTTCTCCTCCTCCTCCTCTCTTCGCCTCTCGATCCCCTCTTTTTTACATACCCTCTCCTCCCTTACTTCTCCTTTCCTCTCCTCTTCCCTTCTCCTCCCCCCACTCCCTTCTCTCTCTCAGTCACCCTCCCAATTTACCCCTTCCCCTCTCTCATTCTCCCTCCTCTCCTTTTCCCCCTTCCTCTTTCTCCTTCACTCTCAATCTCCTCTCCCTCCTCTCTCTCCTCCCTCTTTATCCAAGAACCT
The DNA here is from genome assembly GCF_018991925.1 of Homarus americanus. NCBI lineage: Eukaryota > Metazoa > Arthropoda > Malacostraca > Decapoda > Nephropidae > Homarus > Homarus americanus. Next base: position 17,475,898 of record NW_024737042.1, read on the forward strand.
CCATGTCAACTAAATTGACTCTCTCTGTCTGTTCAAGGCTTCACCGATATCAAAAGATACAGAATGTTGAAAGTAACGACACATATAGCAAGATTACTCAACCTCCGCGTCCAAAAATAAGTGAAAGTTATGAGAATTGGAGTGAAAGTGAGTTGCCGTAATAAACGCGAGGGTAAATGCTTCACTCAGTGACTAACGTTCACTCAATGACTAACGTTCACTCAGTGACTAACGTTCACTCAGTGACTAACGTTTACTCAATGACTAACGTTCACTTTAAAACTAATTTCACTTGAAGACTCAATGACTAACTTTCACTCAAAGACTAACGTTCACTAAATGACTAACGTCCTCTCAATGACTAACGTTCACTAAAGAATAACTTTCCTTACAGACTCGATGACTAACGTTCACTCAAAGACTAACGTTCGATTCAATGACTAACGTTCACTTTAAAACTAATTTCCTTGAAGACTCAATGATAACGTTCACTCAAGACTAACGTTCACTAAATGACTAACGTTCGCTCAATGACTAACGTTCACTAAAGAATAACTTTCACTTACAGACTCGATGACTAACGTTCACTCAAAGACTAACGTTCATTTAATGACTATCGTTCACTCAAAGACTAACGTTCATTCAATGACTAACGTTCACTCGAAGTCTAACGTTCACTCAATGATAAAGATTCACTCAAAGACTAACGTTCACTCAATGACTAACGTTCACTCAAAGACTAACGTTCATTCAATGACTAACGTTCACTCGAAGACTAACGTTCACTCAATGACTAAGATTCACTCGAAGACTAACGTTCACTCAATGACTAACGTTCGCTCAAAGACTAACGTTCTTATGAACAACGATGCTATAGAAATTTGACTGTGAGAAAGACTTAGTAGTAATGGTAAGTTGGAATCTTAAGCCATGTAAACAATGTGTATTTGCTCAAAACAAAGGCTAATAAGGAGCTTGGGTTCATACCAAAAGTGTGGTTACAAGACTAGCGGGTTATCCTAAAACTATATCTTGCGCGAGACATCACTTTTGGTCACCTTATTACAGAATGGATATAGAATCCTGGAAAGAATTTAGAGAATGACAAGACTAATCCCTGGCATTAGGAACCTTGAGTACAGAGACAGGTGAAAGCTTCTTAATTTGCACTCCCTCGAGAGACGTAGAGTGAGGGGCGACATGATCGAGATGTATAAATGAAAGTCAGAGATAAACAAAGGGGATAATTGGTGACATCACAAATGTACTCAAACTATCCAACCAGGAGCAAACTCGCATCAACGGTTTTAAATTAGACAAATTTAGATTTAGGCGCGAAATTGGTAAACATTGGTTTGGAAATAGGGTAGTGGATGAGTGGAACAAGTTACCAAACACCATAATTAACTCGAATACGCTGGATAGCTTCAAACATAGGTTGGGTGGATATATGAGCAATATGGGTTGGGTGTAAATGGGACTGCCTTGCAGTATGGGCCAATAGGCCCGCTGCAGTTTCCTCCTCTTATTTTCTTATTCAATGAATATCGCTCACTTTAAGACTAACGTTCATTTAAAGACTCAATGACTAACGTTCACTTAAATACTAATGTTACTCAATGAATAACGTTCACTTAGGACTAACGTTCACTAAATAACTAACGTTCACTCAATGACTAACGTTCACTTTAAGACTAACGTTCACTGTAACAGTAACGTTCACTGTAACAGTAAAGTTCACTCAATGACTAACGTTGACTTAAAGACTAACTTTCACTCAATGACTAACATTTTCTTTAAGACTAACGTTTGCTCAATGACTAACGTTCATTTAAGGACTAAAGTTTATTAAATCACTAACGTTCGCTCAATGACTAACATTTTCTTTAAGACTAACGTTCACTCAATGTCTAACATTTTCTTTAAGACTAACGTTCACTTAATCAGGGTTGAGGAGTACAAGTGTTAAGTGGTGTAAGTTAAGATAGTCTCTATCCCTCAACCTCCTTCATAAGCAATTCTTATAGCTATGTTAACAGTTTTTCATGAAACTCGCGTCATGTCACTAAACAGGTCGGCAGTACTGTAGATAGTTTTCAAACAGGGAGGTACTACCGCCTGGGAAGATATTGGATGCATAATGTGTTGTCTAATGGTAGACCCTGCTGCCATATGGCATAATAAAAATTGTGATCAAGTCCCAGGTTACTCATCTGACTTTCTGCCTCATTTACACACAATTGCAGGGTCTCAATTGTTTCTCTTACTGACAACAACATTCAAATATCGTTTATCACTATTCATATTTTATTTTTATTTTTTGGTCCTATATCATTATTATTATTATTATTATTATTATTATTATTATTATTAATATTATTATTATTATTATTTTATTATTATTATTATTATTATTATTATTATTATTATTATTATTATTATTATTATTATTATTATTATTATTATTATTATTATTATTATTATTATTATTATTATATTTTCGCCCCCAGGCTTTGATGTGGGTCATTGACCTATGCCTGGTGGGTTAATCCATAAAAGAAAATATTCTGTCTATAAGAACAAACAAATAGAGTCTTTTAGCATTTTTTGTACATAATAACATTACAACACATTATACAGTACATGGAGTATGTGTAGAGTACGGGAGTTGTTTTCGTCTCTCTCTCTCTCTCTCTCTCTCTATGTACCCAGAGTATGTGATAAAACTTTCGAGCCGCTAAATCCTCTTAAGATTTACCTTTGTAGTAAGCTCAAAATTGCACCACACAAAAGAGCACACGCTGCTACTAGCCGTGTGTGTGTGTTAAACCCACCTCTCTATATTTCATTATTCTCACATGTTTATTTATATACAATCCTTACCGAGATTTATATCGTGAAAATGAAATAGGAAAGAGTGAACAGATAAGTGAATAACTGGATAACTAAAAAAAAATGTGTATCACCTGAAAAAAAATTATACACTTGTGACTGAAAGTGAAAAAAAAAAATCACACTATATATAAGAGACGAAGGTTTCACTTGAAAAGCCTGTGTATAGCATACCCCCTTCACACACACACTTGCGTTACGAAAAAGAAGAGAACATAAATAAAAAAGATTTACAACCAATCAAAAATACACAAAATGCCTGAATTTACTATTGACATTAAAACTTTTTCTCTCTCGCTACTTTTTCACTAAATTTTCGGAAGGCAGATGTTAGTCATCTTCTCTACGCGTTCGAACGATTACCTCCAAACATTAGAACGAATTGTATATTTCAATATAATTTTACCTCACAAACCTAGAAAAATCCAAATCCACGTAAAGTAACACCAACGAAGACATCTCATATATTCTCCGATATGTAAATCCTATTATATTATTATACAATCGTAAGGAAAAATATGCTATGAATCCCAATGTTTCGAACAGGAGGAAAATCAGGAAAACCTATCGCTCTTTTCCTCTCTATACCATGAGCGGATCAACTCACGTATTTACCGCCGTGAATCAGTTATAGGAGACGAGTGGCACGAGAGCACTTAATCAAACTATTATTGTCGTTGGGTGTGGGTAGGGTAGGGTAAGGTAGGGTAGGGTGGTAGGGTATGGTATGGTAGGGTAGAGGGAGGGGAGGTGGGGGTAGGAACGGGAGGGGGTTGAAGGGTACACATGGGCCCAGCGGCGACGAGATGCCACACTGAATAATTGAAGGCACAATAGCGATCATCTGAGTGGTGATCCAGTGTCCTTTTTTTTCTTCTATTTATTTTTTTATTATTCTCTCTATTCATTCTGGCGGGTTTCTCTGTTGTTTCCTATATCTTTTTCTTTCTTGCATTATTTTATATTTTCTATTTTTTGTCCTAAGAAGGAGAAAAGAGACAGCGAAGAGAAGAGAAGGGAAGAGAAAGGAGAAAAGAGTGGAAGAAAGAAAGAGAGGAGTATCAGGGAGCAGAAGAGGCGTGGATGAAAATAAAGGAAGAAGGAAGAGACACAAAGGCACCATTACCGGTCACTAGCGGGTTGGACCTGTACCACCCGAAGACGTGCACTCACCTGCAGCGATACAGGCGAATAATGATAGTGATACTGTGATATAGTGATATAGTATATAATTGATATATATATATATATATATATATATATATATATATATATATATATATATATATATATATATATATATATATATATATATATAGTGATATAGTGATATATATATATATATATATATATATATATATATATATATATATATATATATATATATATATATATATATATATATCAACGGCCTCACCAGCAAGAATCGAACCCTCGACCTACTGGGTGGGACTGAGGAACGCTTACCGGCTGGGCCACAAGGACACTAAAAGCAGTTTTAGACTGTTATATTTCACACAAAGCCTGTTCATCAGCTGATGGCGCCGTGAACCTCATTGAGGAAACTACCCGTGCGTCGTATGTGGTGTCAGTAGCATTTTACCGAATCCAGCTGGTATGAAACGCGAGGTACATATATATACCATTTTTAGTCCATATAACACGCGGACTTTTGAACATATAATCAAGTCCGCGTGTTATATGGACTAAAAACAATGTTAAAGATCCGCGTGTTATATGGACTAAAAATGAAGTATATATATTTATATTAAATAATGCAGTAATAATGTAATTCACTGATACGGTGATACATAAGTGAGCCAGTTATATAGTGATGCACCGGTGTAATGATAGTGATGCGGTGATATTCTAATTCAGTGATATGAGACACTCAATCAAACAGACCATCACCTGTAGAAAGTGCCACATTTATGAAAGGGTGAAACAAAAACATCATAATCTACCCTTGAACAAGCGAGACTGAGAATCGAATAACATACTCGTATTTTGCTGATGTTCTGACACGCGACGTGAAATCTAACTCCTCTCTTTGTAGTTACGCTAAGACCGATACATTTTATCAGATTCTAAAAATAAGATATCTCAGGAATTCGGGATTCAGCTGGCCGAGCAGGCTAGAGTATAACAAATGCACGACAACGAGTGTGGTCAGCTGACTACCTATTTTAATGTGTGTTTAGGTAAATAAAGCTATCTCAGAGGGTCTAAAAACACATCTCTGTTCAAATGAACAGACCAAACACACCCAGGTCAAGTGATAAAACGCGGGGACTGCACACTCTCTCTGGTCTGAGGAGAGTTTATTGTTTCCCGAAATACAGAGGTAAACACGGGTGTTCCCCGGACACGCGCGAAACAACCGCTTTAAGTTCAGGAATTTGCATGGCGTTTTGCCGTCAATATACATAATTTAGTTCGCGTTCGTGTAGTTCTGGAGTACGTATTTTCCAGCGTGAAAAAATGCGTATTTAATATGTAAAGTAAATCGAAAATAATAAATACATGCATTTATATTCTCCCATGTATCGAAAGCAACAATCAAGTGAACATGAAAGCAGAATATATTGTACGAACCACAAACTTTGGGGAGTAACTGACTCAGGAACGAGTGTGAGTGAGACCTTAAACACATTATGATATATTGTAGGCCTGAAATGGCAGTGGTCAGGCCATGAAACGAAACAGACCAACAGTGGACCAAGGGATACTCGACAGGCATCACAAAATAAGAAAAGGCCAGAAGAAGACCAGTTATCAGATGGTCAGATGAAACCAGGAAGCATGGAACACCTCGTTGACGTTGCAGTGTTATTACTACGCTTCATCAACTAAGATTTTTAAACGCGTAACAAGGTTAGTAATTACACTAATCCATAAAAAACAAAACATATAGACATGAATCGCAGTGAGCGGGAAAGGTTCGTGACATATGATGGTGGAACTACCTGCAGGAGACCCTCGTCCAGCAACTGATGATGTACAGTTAATGTTTACTAAATATCTTAAAGTTTAATGCATCATGAGGCAAAACTCAGTAGGTTCAGATAAAGAAAAAATGGCACAAATTAAGAAGGTAAAGTTAACTGACAATAACCACAGTAATCCAATAGAAGTAAGTTGTAAGTCAAAACAATGTTAAACAATTAGCAACTATGTTTAAGGCAAGCGTGGATGACATTCACAGTCAGTGAGCACCTTAAACAAATTAATCACCAGATAAGCAGTTTTAAATGACATCAAAACACTTTATTATTTTATTGGATTTGCATTTTTATTTTATTTATTTATTTATTTATTAACTTATTTTTTTTACGGGCATTAGCCCCCTGACTGAAATCTTTATAATGACCCACATCAAGGCCTGGGGGCGAAAACATATTTAAATAATAATAAGAAGAGTAAGAATAATGATAAAATTGATAAAATCGATAAAATAAATACTTAATTATAATAAATTATTAATAACACTAATACAAAATATAAATAATAATAATAATAATAATAATAATAATAATAATAATAATAATAATAATAATAATAATAATAATAATAATAATAATAATAAATAACCATAAATAAAAAAATCAAGAGAAATGATATACAAGTATGTATATTGTGTGTAAATGAGGCAGAAAGTTAGATCAGCAACCTGGGACTTGGTCTGAATTTTTGTGATGCCATATGGCAACAGGGTTTAAGGAGAAAAAATCTAATGAAAAAGTATTCAAAATTGTCTTACCTAAGAAAACAAAATAAGTTCTGTGTGGCGGTAGTTGTAATGCTCAACCTGTGGAGTCTTTACCATATGTGGTGTATAGCGACTCCGAGCCTAAGAAGGTTACGCGTGAGATGGGCAGTGTTAAGTGAAATTTAGTGTGAGTGAAGGGAGGGTTGGCTACTGGGGCGCGGTCACAGATAAAACCAGCCTCGCCCTGAAAAACTTTACCAAATGTTGGCAGATCCTGGGCAGGAGCGTGTGGTGGTGCCCACCCCGCCTCCTCCAAATCCCATGTAAGCAAGTCAACAACACAGACTTTGGAGGGATGTACTAAGTGTTCCTTTCATGTTAGTAGATGTGATTATGCGCTAAATTTATTTTTAAAATCTATTGCGAATTGGATTTATGGGCGAGTTAGCGAATTATTTTTTTTATCGTACGGAGGAATGGCCCGTTGTGGTAATAAAAGGTATTGCGGTGATCTGCGGTGACAGTGTGACTTAATTATTAAGTAAATTCTTTAATGTAGGAAAGATTAAATAATTAGTATAATTATTGTGTATAAAGTCGCTATATCATTATATATATTCCAAATGAAGCATTATATAACTAGAACAAATATTAAGTGCTTAAGTAACCAGAGTTTGAATTACATTTGTACAGTTGTAAATAAAAGCTCTTACAGTGTTGAGTTAAGTAGTGTAAGTACACTTTGGCTACCCTCATACAGCAGCAGTAAGTAAAACTTCCTTCCATGTCTCCACCAAGGTAATTCACCCTGAAACTTTACAATGTTCTATTTTACACATATAAACAATATGAGGTCCGGGTCTTGTGTGTAAAATGAAAAAATATAATTAAGGTAAAATTTATCCGTGACTAAGAAGTTAACCCAGAAGGTTTGGTTAATATAAACTACATCTATCATTCAGTGTAGTAAAAAATATATAAGATGAACTATAAATAACCAGAGATAATTACTGTACTGAACCAATTATCTCTCACTTACAATAATGAACCTGAGGAAGACATCTATGGTCAATATACCTCAAGATAACAAAGATTTTATGTGTTTAATATTTCTCTGCCCTTCTTGTCTTCAAATTTATTTTATTGGTGAATAAAGTCCTTCTCTTATTTTTAATTACTTATTTTTATGAGAATCGTTTTATAATATGTAAGAAACTGTTCCTAGTGTTTTTAGTTGGTTGTGTTGTTTTAGTTCGTAAAATTTGGTGGCGGTTTTTAAAACGTTCATAAGTTGTCGTAATTATTAGTGTTTGTCTCTATACACACACACACACACACACTTTGTACCCATAATAAAAAAATTCACGATAATCATCATTCCTTCAAGGCGAGTACAAATACACAACACACAAAACACTCGGTCTTGTGAACTATTTGTCAGTCTATGTTAGTTTACAGAACACTCCAACACACTTGATATAACATGTGATAACAATATAACACAGTCACACATTTACGTTATTAAAGGCGGTTGGTTGAGTTGCGAGCGTTTGATCACCAGCTTGACATTTTTCTTTGTATAATTCTGAAACTGAGGTCTTGGTCATTTTTAGTTTCCGTTTGATCCCTCGGATTCACTATATACCAAACAAATTATCTACACGTTTATCAATTGGTTAGTTGTGGATGTCGAGTTCCGTCTGTCAACATGCACGCTCACCTAGTCTGGTATCGCCATCCACCGCTTGACATTTCCTTTGATATCCAAGTTCAATTTTCTGTCTCTGATCCGCTGTCAGATGCATATCAGTGGTGATGGTGGGGTTAATTTGTTTACGGGGATTGTAGTGAGACGAGAGGAAGGGAGGGGAACGACCGCCACTACTACCACAACTACCACTATTTCGACGATGGTGGTGGTAGTGGAGGTTGTTGTTCGACGTGATAGTTTTTGCTGTTGTTTGTTTTGTTATAGTTCGTCAATTGTATTTGTTAGTTTTGTGTTGTTCGATTTCTTTCATGTTTGTTGTTGTTGTTGTTGTTGTTGTTCGACGTCAATAGTGTTTGCTGTTGTCGTTTTTCTATGTCGATTATGTTTGTTGTTTGTTCGATCATGATATTTCTTATTCAACAACTGTGTTTGGTGTTAGTTTAATCAATTCTGTGTATTATGTTTCTCAAAAGCACTATGAGCAGGTATGGGCAGGTGGTAGTTCAGTGCCTCCTCTTCACTCATACAGTACTGTACATACAAACATACACACAAACTCGTGTTAACACGTACTGGTGCGGAAAGAGTGATAAGTAAACGCAGGCTCGATGCATTTAAGAACAATAACAACATAATTAATGTGTGTATGTATCATAATTATCTAGAAATGTGAAAAAAACTAAGAATTTCAGAATATTTGTGGAATTAAACTTCATCAAATTAATTCTAACTTGTCCTAGTTGAATGTATATAAATAAATCTTAGGAAACACTTAAGGCAACTTTAACAGTGATTTCCAAGTTATTTACGATGTGACGCTAAGTTTTGTCTTAATTTTCTATACAGTTTAATACGAAGTTTATCATTAGTGGAGATAGTCTATTAGTGGAATAGTCCATTAGTGGAATAGTCCACTAGTGGAGATAGTCTATTAATAGAGATAGTCTATTCGTAGAGATAGTTTATTAGTAGAGATATTCTATTAAGGAAGGTCATCAATGTACTTAATTTATTTTCAATGCTTTGTTCGTATCACTGTGTGGTCGGTCAGGTTGAGCAGGAAACACAGATCATAGACTGGGATGGTGTTTGTGAGCCTACAGTACAGTGTGCAGCCGATGGTACCACACGGTTCAACAGCCTCGTAAGATTCATGTGCACATTTTCTCCCTGACCCGAGATAAGAACGTAAAGTTGCCTCGGAGACTTCCATTACCCCCTGTGGTGATGTTTGCGTATACATGGTAGCGTCGCAGTACTAAAATTATTTATGAGTCCGTGGTAATGGTAGTCTTGTAACAATGGAGATGACTGGTGTAAAAAATTCCTCGACGTAATTTCGCTTGACAATAATGATAAATTGATGATGGACTATAAACAAAATATAAATAATACACACATAGATGCTTCTTATAAGGAAAAATGTTATTATAAGTGATAAGTCTTTAAAATAAAACGTATTAGAGGAAATTTCTGTAATTCATGCGCGCACCTGCACTTGTTCTTGGTGGATCACACAAAAGTATTGAAAACTTCAGGAATGAGTGGAGTTGATTCTCGCATGATAAGTATTTACAATATTACAAAACAATGCAACAATGAAAGGAATATTATATTAAGGTAATACGGAATATTATACAAAATATGAGATAAAGCAAACACTTAGTTGGTAGTTTACTCAAAAGGTCTGGTAAAGTGGTGGGCCAGTTCCAACCACAAGTTGGATATTACAACACATTTGATTAAACTGAATTTTGTAGAGGTAAAAGGAAACGATAATAATGGCAACGACAGCGCCAAGCGTTGATAATTATAATAATAAAAATGCCAATGTGTTTGTGAGTGTGTGATGGACTTCTCTCTGGTGGCGTGAAACAGGCGGGAGGCGCTGAGAATCTACTACCCTAAACACATCTCAGAGAAGAACTTAACTTAGTGGCAACAACTCAACACACACTGACCCATACCACTCCTCTATGATATGACAACACAAGTGTCATCATACCATATTTCGTGAAGTAGTGATCCCAGAGAGGGACACACACAAGGTACCCTGTCATCACAGCCAAAAGTCGGTGACCAACACACTCCGGGCCAGGTGCGACACTGAATAGCGCCCACCAACATTTTCTTCACTCTGCCACTTGAGTGTGGCCATACCTTCACCCTGCCTGCATGAGTGTAACCATACCATTACCCTGCCACTTGAGTGTGACCATACCTTCACCCTTACACTAGGGTGTGTGACCCACCTTCACCGTCACTTGAGAGAGTGACCCACCTTCACCATACCACTTGAGTGTGACCCACCTTCAACCCTGCCACCTGAGAGTGTGACCCACCTAAATATTATCACTTGAGAGTGTGACCCACCTTCAACCCTGTCACTTGAGAGTGTGACCCACCTTCAACACTGCCACCTGAGAGTGTGACCCACCTAATGATTGTCACTTGAGAGTGTGACCCACCTTCACCCTGTCACTTGAGAGAGTGACCCACCTTCGCCCTGTCACTCGATAGTGTGACCCAACTTCACCTTGCCACTTGAGAGTGTGACCCACCTTCACGCTGCCACCTGAGAGCGTGACCCACCGTCACCCCACCACTAGAGAGTGTACCCACCTTCACCCAGCCATAGAGTGTGACACACACCTTCACCCTGTCACTTGAGGTGACCCACCTTCACCCTGCTACTTGAGAGAGTGACCCACCTTCACCCCACCACTAGAGATCTGGACCCACCTACACCCTGCCAAATGAGAGAGTACCCACCTTCACCCTGCCACTTGAGAGTGTGACCCACCTTCACCCCACCTACTCAAAGTAGTGTGACCCACCTTCACCCTGCCCGTTGAGAGTGTGACCCACCTTCAACCTGCCACATGAGAGTGTTACCCACCTTCACCCCACCACTATGAATGTGACCCACCTACACCCTGCCACTAGAGAGAGTGTGACCCACCTTCACCCTGCCACCTGAGAGTGTGTACCCACCTTCCCCTACCACTGTAGAGTGTGACCCACCTACACCCTGCCAAATGAGAGAGTGACCCACCTTCACCCCGCCACTTGAGAGTGTGACCCACCTTCACTCCCCACTAAAGAGTGTGACCCACCTTCACCCTGCCCGTTGAGAGTGTGACCCACCTTCAACCTGCCACATGAGAGTGCTACCCACCTTCACCCCACCACTATAGAATGTGACCCACCTACACCCTGCCACTTTGAGTGTGACCCACCTTCACCCTGCCACTTGAGAGTGTTACCCACCTTCACCCTACCACTATATAGTGTGACCCACCTTCACCCTGCCGCATGAGAGTGTGACCCACCTTCACCCTGCCACTTGAGAGTGTGACCCACCTTCCACTCTTCCAGTTGAGAGTGTGACCCACCTTCACCCTACCCCTGAGAGTGTGACCCACCTCACCCTGCCACTTGAGAGTGTGACCCATCTTCACCCAACCACTTGAGAGTGTGACCCACCTTCACCCCTGCTACTTAGAGTGACCGAACTTCACCCTGCCACTTGAGAGTGTGACCCATTTTCACCCAACCACTTGAGAGTGACCCACCTTCACCCTACCACTATAGAGTGTGACCCACCTTCACCCTGCCACTTGAGAGAGGTGACCCACCTTCACCCTGCCACTTGAGAGGTGACCCACCTTCACCCTACCACTTGAGAGTGTGACCCACGTTCACCCCTGGCCACCTGTGAGTGTGACCCACCTTCACCCTGTCACTTGAGTGTGACTCACCTTCACCCTGCCACGTGAGAGGTGACCCACCTTCATCCCGTGACTTGTGAGAGTGACCCACCTTCACCTGCCACATGAGGAGTGTGACCACCTTCAACCTGTCACATGAGTGTGACTCACCTTCACCCTGCCATGTGAGAGTGTGATCCACCTTCACACCTGCTACGGAGAGTGTGACCCACCTTCACCCTGTCACTTGAGTGTGACTCACCTTCACCCTGCCATGTGAGAGTGTGACCCACCTTCACACCTGCTACTTGAGAGTGTGACCCACCTTCACCCTGTCACTTGAGTGTGACTCACCTTCCCCTGCCACGTGAGAGGTGTAACCCACCTTCAACCTGTCACATGAGTGGTGAACCACCATCATCCTGCCACTTGTGAGTGTGACCCACCTTACACCTGCTACTTGAGAGGAGACCACCTTCACCATGCCACCTGTGAGTGTGACCCACCTCTCCCTCTCACTTGAGTGTCACCACTCACCCTGCCACGAGAGTGTGACCCACCTTCACCCTGCTACTTTGAGTGACCCACCTCACCTGCCACTTGAGGTGGACCCACCTCAACTGGTCACATGAGTGTAACTCACCTCACCCTGCCACGTGAGTGTGACCCACCTTAACACCTGCTACTTGGAGAGTGTGACCCACCTTCACCCTGTCACTTGAGTGTGACCCACCTTCAACATGCCACCGCTTTGAGTGTGACCAACCTTCACCCCTGTCACTTGAGTTTGACTCACCTTCACCCCACCATGGAGAGTGTGACCCACCTTCACCTGCCACTTGAGAGTGTGACCCACCTTCACCCACCACTAAAGAGTGTGACCCACCTTCACCCTGCCACTTGAGAGTGTGACCCACCTTCTCCCTGCAAATTGAGAGTGTGACCCACCTTCTCCCTGCAAATTGAGAGTGTGACCCACCTTCACCCTGCCACTATAGAGTGTGACCCACCTACATCCTGCCACTTGAGAGTGTGACCCACCTTCACCCTGCCACTTGAGATTGTGACCCACCTTCACCCCACCACTAAAGAGTGTGACCCACCTTCACCTGCCTTGAAATTGTGACCCACCTTCACCCCGCCACTTGGAGAGTGTGACCCACCTTCACCCTGCCACTTGAGAGTGTGACCCATCTTCACCCAACCACTTGAGAGTGTGACCCACCTTCACCCTACCTACTATTGAGTGTGACCCATCTTCACCCTGCCACTTGAGAGTGTGACCCACCTTCACTCTTCCACTTGAGAGTGTGACCCACCTTCACCCTGCCACTTGAGAGTGTGACCCACCTTCACTCTTCCACTTGGGAGTGTGACCCACCTTACCCTACCACTAGTAGAGTGTGACCCACCTTCACCATGCCACATGAGAGTGTGACCCACTTTTACACCTGCTACTTGAGAGTGTGACCCACCTTCACCATGCCACATGAGAGTGTGACCAACCTTCACCCTGTCACTTGAGGTTACTCACCTTCACCCTGCCACTGTAAAAGTGTGACCCACTCTTCATCCTGCCACTTGTGAGAGTGACCCACCTTCACCTGCCACCTGAGAGTGTGACCAACCTTCACCCTGTCATATGAGTGTTACTCACCTTCACCCTGCCACGTGAGAGTGTGACCCACCATCACACCTGCTACTTGAGTGTGTGACCCACCTTCATCCCGCCACTTGTGAGTGACCCACCTTCACCTGCCACTTGAGAGTGTGACCCACCTTCACCCTGTCACTTGAGTGTGACTCACCTTCACCCTGCCACGTGAGAGTGTGACCAACCTTCACACCTGCTACTTGAGTGTGACCCACCCTTCAACCTGCCACATGTGAGAGTGACCTACCACCTGCCACTTGAGAGTGTGACCCACCTTCACACCTGCTACTTGAGAGTGTGATCCACTTCACCCTGCCACTTGAGAGTGTGACCCACCTTCATCCTGCCATTTGAGAGTATGACCCACCTACACCTGCCACTTGAGAGTGTGATCCACCTTCACCCTGCCATTTGAGAGTGTGACCCACCTTCTCCCTCCCACTTGAGAGTGTAACCCACCTTCACGCTGCCACTTGAGAGTGTGACCCACCTTAACCCTACCACTATAGAGTATGACCCACCTTCACCCCACCACTAAAGAATGTGACCCACCTTCACCCTGCCCGTTGAGAGGTGACCCACCTTCATCCTGCCACTTGAGAGTGTTACCCACCACCCTACCACTATAGAGTGTGACCGACCTTCACCCTGCCACTTGAGAGTGTGACCCATCATCACCCAACCACTTGAGAGTGTGACCCATGTTCACCCTGCCACTTGAGAGTGTTACCCACCTTTACACCTGCTACTTGAGAGTGTGACCCACCTTCACCATGCCACCTGTGAGTGTGACCCATGTTCACCCTCCTGCCACTTGAGAGTGTTACCCACCTTTACACCTGCTACTTGGAGAGTGTGACCCACCTTCACCATGCCACCTGTGAGTGTGACCCACCTTCACCCTGCCCTTGAAATTGTTACCCACCTTCACCCTGCCACTCTGAGAGTGTGACCCACCTTCACCCTGCACTTGAGAGTGTGACCCATCTTCACCCAACCACTTGAGAGTGTGACCCACCTTCACCCTACCACTATTGAGTGTGACCCATCTTCACCTTGCTGCATGAGAGTGTGACCCACCTTCACCCTGCCACTTGAGAGTGTGACCCACCTTCATTCTTTCCACTTGGGAGGTGTGACCCACCTTCACCCTGCCACTATAGAGTGTGACCCACCTTCACCCTGCCACTTGAGGTGTGACCCACCTTCACTCTTCCACTTGGGAGTGTGACCCACCTTCACCCACACTATAGAGTGTGACCCACCTTCACCCTGCCACGTGAGAGTGTGACCCACTTTACACCTGCTACTTGAGAGTGTGACCCACCACCATGCCACATGAGAGTGTGACCCACCTTCACCCTGTCACTTGAGTGTGACTCACCTCCACCTCTGCCACGTAGAGTGTGACCCACTTCATCCCGCGACTTGTGAGAGTGGACCCACCTTCACCTGCCACCTGAGAGTGTGACCAACCTTCACCCTGTCACATGAGTATACTCACCTTCACCTTGCCACGTGAGAGTGTGACCCACATCACACCTGCTACTTGAGAGTGTGACCCACCTTCATCCCGCCACTTGTGAGAGTAATCCACCTTCACCTGCTCACTTCAGAGGTGACCCACCTTCACCCTGTCACTTGAGTGTGACTCACATTCACCCTGCCACGTGAGAGTGTGACCAACCTTCACACCTGCTACTTGAGTGTGACCCACCTTCAACCTGCCACATGTGAGAGTGACCCACCTTCACCTGCCACTTGAGAGTGTGACCCACCTTCACCCTGCCATTTGAGAGTATGACCCACCTACACCCTGCCACTTGAGAGTGTGATCCACCTTCACCCTGCCATTTGAGAGTGTGACCCACCTTCTCCCTCCCACTTGAGTGTAACCCACCTTCACGCTGCCACTTGATAGTGTGACCCACCTTAACCCTACCACTATAGAGTATGACCCACCTTCACCCCACCACTAAAGAATGTGACGCACCTTCACCCTGCCCGTTGAGAGGTGTGACCCACCTCCATCCTGCCACTTGAGAGGTGTTACCCACCTTCACCCTACCACTATAGAGTGTGACCGACCTTCACCTCTGCCACTTGAGAGTGTGACCCATCATCACCCAACCACTTGAGAGTGTGACCCATGTTCACCTGCCACTTGAGAGTGTTACCCACCTTTACAACTGCTACTTGAGAGTGTGACCCACCTTCACCATGCCACCTGTGAGTGTGACCCACCTTCACCCTGTCATTTGAGTGTGACTCACCTTCACTCTGCCACGTGAGAGTGTGACCCACCTTCATCCTGCTGCTTGTGAGAGTGACCCACCTTCACCTGCCACATGAGAGTGTGACCCACCTTCAACCTGTCACATGAGTGTGACTCACCTCACCCTGCCATGTGAGAGTGGACCCACCTTCACACCTGCTACTTGTGAGTGTGAACCACCTTCACCCTGTCACTTGAGTGTGACTCACCACCCTGCCATGTGAGAGTGTGACCCACCTTCACACCTGCTACTTGAGAGTGTGACCCACCTTCACCCTGTCACTTGAGTGTGACTCACCTTCACCCCTGCCATGTGAGAGTGTGACCCACCTTCACACCTGCTACTTGAGAGTGTGAACCACCTTCACCCTGTCACTTGAGGTGACTCACCTTCACCCTGCCATGTGAGAGGACCCACCTTCACACCTGCTACTTGGAAGTGTGACCCACCTTCACCCTGTCACTTGAGTGTGACTCACCTTCACCCTGCCACGTGATAGTTTGACCCACCTTCATCCTGCCACTTGAGAGTGTTACCCACCTTCACCCTACCACCCAGTGTGATCCTCCTTCACCTGCCATGAGGTGTAACCGACCTTCACCCTGCCACTTGAGGTGTGACCCATCTTCACCCTACCACTAGAGTGTGGCCCACCTCACCCTGACACTTGAGGTGTGACCCACCTTCACCCTGCCACATGAGTGTGACCCACCTTCACCCTGCCACTTGAGTGTGACCCACCTTCACCCCTGCCACTTGAGAGTGTGACACCTCCTCCTGCCACCTGAGGTGTGACCCACCTTCTCCTCACTTGAGGAGTGTGACCACCTTCACCATGCCACCTGAGTGTGACCCACCTTCACCCTGTCACTTGAGTGTGACCCACCTTCACCCTGCCACAAGAGTGTGACCCACCTTCACCTGCCACTTGAGGTGTGACCCACCTTCACCCTGCCACTTGAGAGTGTGACCCACCTTCACCCCTGCCACTTGAGGTGTGACCCACCTTCACCCCGCCACTTGAGTGTGACTCCTTCACCTGCCATGTAGTGTGACCCACCTTCACCCTGCCACTTGAGTGTGTGACCCACCTTCACCCTGTCACTTGAGTGTGACCCACCTTCACCCTGCCATCTGAGAGTGTGACCCACCTTCAACCTGCTACTTAGAGTGTGACCCACCTTCACCCTGTCACTTGAGTGTGACTCACCTTCACCCTGCCACGTGAGTGTTACCCACCTTCATCCTGCCACTTGAGGTGTCCCACCTTCACCTACCACTTGAGAGTGTGACCCACCTTCACCCTGCCACTTGTGAGGTGACCCATCTTCACCTGCCACTTGAGGTGGCCCACCTTCACCCTGCCACTTGAGTGTGACCTATTCACCTGCCACTTGAGAGTGTGACCCACCTTCACCCTGCCACTTGAGTGTGACCCACCTTCACCCTGCCACTTGAGGTGTGACCCACCTTCACCTGCCACTTGAGTGTGACCCACCTTACACCTGCTACTTGAGGTGTGACCCACCTTCACCCTGTCACTCGAGTGTGACTCACCTTCACCCTGCCACTAGAAGGCCACCTTTCACCTGCTACTTGAGGTGTGACCCACCTTCACCCTGCCACTTGAGAGTGTGACCCATCTTCACCTCACTTCTAGAGTGTGACCCATCTTCACACTTGCCACTTGAGTGGTGACCCACCTTCACCCTGCTCACGTGAGAGTGTGACCCACCTTCACCCTGCTACTTGAGTGTGACCCACCTTCACCCCTGCCACTTGAGAGTGTGACCCACCTTCATCCCTACTACTTGGAGTGTTGCCCACTTTCACACCCTACTCTAAGAGTGTGACCCACCTTAACCTCTCCACTGAAAGTGTGACCCACCTTCACCCTGCCACTTGAGTGTGACCCACCTTCACCCTCCTACTTGAGAGTGTGACCCACCTTCACCCTGCCATGAGAGTGTGACCCACCTTCACTGCCACTTGAGAGTGTGACCCCACCTTCACCCTGCTACTTGAGAGTGTGACTCACCTTCACCTCTGCCACTTGAGTGTGGCCCACCTTATCCATGCCTGAGAGTGTGACCCACCTTTACTGCTGCGACTTGAGAGTGTGACCCACCTTCACCCTGTCGCTAGTGTGTCCCTTTACCTGGCATTGGGTGTGAGTTCTTCACCCTGCTACTTGAGGGTGTGACCCATTTTCACCCT